>NC_052353.1:36441581-36574500 GCF_009727055.1 Benincasa hispida
TCTTCTCAGTGTGACAAATCATCGTACAAGTGGCTTCTTTAAAATTACTTAGGGTTTAAGGATTCCTCTCAATAAGACACCTAATCTTGGCTAACGTTTTCCCTTACGTCATCATTCTTTGTTTGTATTCAATTTTAGGGTTTTTCTATGTATAATCTATAAGATCATGGCCAAATTCAACGCATAATCTATGCTTCTGTCCAAATCTCGCTTTCTTTGTTCTTAGAATCTCGCTCTCTCCAGCTTTCTCGCTGGTTTGGCTCTCGCGACTCCCGCTCTCGCTCTCGCTGGTCTCACTCCCGCTCCTACTCCCACTCTTTCCTACTGTCTCGCTAGTTTTCACGCGTGGTTGCCTTCACTTCTTGTGGATTCCACTTCCTCTTTTTAACTCTTTCAAATTTTAAGAGTATATGGGCAATTAATTCACCTCCAATTCTTCCAATAAACAGTGCCCAAACAAAAAGTTATCTACTGCTCGTTGTCTCTTGAATTAGCTAGCGTCCAACTTCCAATTAATCCTCCCTAATTCTGCTCCCTTATTCATTATTTTTGGATAATGAATTTTTTTTTTCATTCTAAATTTCCACCCCTTTAAATAAAATTTCGTCCTACTTAATATTTCACATTTAATTTCCTGTATGCGTACAAATCTGGGTTGTTACAGCATAATAGCTTTTAGATTTAGCTTTTCTAAAAATTTGTTAATTTTTTTTAACTATTTAAATGGGTATATAATAATAATATTCTTTCATATTAATATATTTTTTAAGTTCATTTTAAAATTTTAATTGATTCATTTTTTATAACAATTATTTTTCTTAAAAAATTTTAAAATAATTTAAATTAAACAAAATTAGTTGAAATTCAAAATCATATAAATTTTAAAAAATATTTATTATAATGAACTATAAATTAATTATCACTGTGAAGATAATTAAAATAATAAGTCTACTTTGGTTCATATAATCAAAATTATACTAACTTGATATAAATTTATCTAACACTGCACCTAGTTTTTATAATTTAAAATTAAAATTTACCAAACACTATTTTACTTTATTTTGAAGTTGATTTTTCAAAAAGTTGACAATATTTTTTTAAAAAGATACAACAACCCTAATTAAGCTTAGAAAATAACACGTTCGAAAAATTGGATGGGGTTTTACTTTTTACTCGGTTAAGTATTTTATTATTTGGCAATATTTATAAATAGACTAAATTGTAAATTTAATTCCTATGATTTGAAAGAAGTTGGAGTTTAGTTCCTATCATTTTAAAAGTTATAATATAGTTCTTATGGTTTGATAAAACGTTTGAAATAATCTTTATGCTTTGATAATAACCTCATAAATAGTCCCTATTGTAAGGGCTATTTATGAGGATTCCATTAAACCATAGAGACTAAATACTAATTATAAGACTAAATTTTAACTTTCTCAAATCATGGGAACCAAATTTGTAATTTAAACTAAGTTATCTTTTTATATTTAAATTAGTAAATAAATCTTTTATATTTTAAAAAATAGGCTAAAATGTTTATTATATCCATATTACTAGTATTTTGTTGCTTATTTTTGTGTTTTATGAATTTTGTTACGATATATTGGAAAGTCAACTCAACATGTTGAATCCATGAAAATGTGAAAATATCAAAAAAAAAAAATAATAATAATAATGTTAATATGTAAATAAAAGTTTAATGTCTATATATATATATAGTTTTAATTTGATAATTTTAGTCTTTAGTTTTGAAATAAGTTGGGATGTTGTTTTGGAGATGAGAACTTGAAAGGGAGAAATTTGAGAGATGATGAAATAAGATAGTAAAGAGAGAGAGAATTATTAGGGAGAGAGAACATATATCTATATTTTTTATTTTATCTTTTTTCTAGAAGAATTTTTCTTTTAATTTTAAAAAATACATATATAAATATCTTTTTTAGGCAATATTTTTTTTTTCCTCTTTCTAATTTGCTTGCAAATTTTGCAGTTGCCATGAAATATTTTGGTGGATGTCTTGATTGGATGACCTTTTGGAGTGATCAAACCACATAAAAATTTGAATTCCTCCAATGGTGTTAAATTTGAATTTCATGATCTCCAATATATAATGTTTCATTTTCATCTCCTTGGACTAATGTGTACTTGCAGATAAATTGAATTTCATGATCTCCAATGTATAAGGTTTCATTTTCATCTCCTTGGACTAATGTGTAATTGCAGATAGAATTATTTCTCGAAATATATGTTGTCAAGTTTTAATATAGTGATCAGTATCAACGAGAATATTGCAAGCTTATTTGAGTATCACATGTAAAATCGATCGATTTTATTTAAAGGATCAAATAAAATAAAATTCAAAGAAGAAAATAAGGTTCTATTTGTGAGAGTATGTTGTAGTTTTTTAAAATAATTGTTGGTGACTATGCTTTAAAAACAAATAAGTTGCCATATAAAGGAAATGAGTGTTTGATAAATTTCAAATTTAAAAATTAAAAAATGGTAACCATTTGGTTAGTAGATTTTTTGTGACTTCTATAATGATCAAATTAGACATATTATTTATTTATTTATTTATTTATATGTTGATATTTAATATATAACTTTATAGGGTAATTGTGTTCCATGCAATATGTTGGAAATATTTTCAAATATAGTAAACTATTTTATCAATAATAATGATTTGTTGATTTTGCATCTTATTATGAAAATCTAATAAACGCATCCTTGGCTATAGTCTGAATGCTGTAACTTTACGTAGTGACATAAACAGGATCAAGTTAACAGTATATAGCCTAAATGGTTTAATAAGTATGTGGATGGAATTGGGTATCTCATCCTAGTAACACTATTAGATGCGGCTCACTCTATAGTTGTTACAAGGAGTTGTAAGATGCTACAAACGATGTGATCTACAAATTCTTCATTTTGAGACGTGAGAGTGGGGTCATCTTATGCAATGAGTTTACATATAAATTGGACCATGAAAATAATCACTTTTCTTTATAACGACCGTTTACTCCTTTATTATATAATCTAGTTTAACTTGATCTTAATCCTGGGATAGCTATGAACTCCTGTTTATTCGGGATTATCCTTTGATCTGCAAACAGTGAGAGTAATCCAATAGCACTGCTCAATAAGCTTACCAATTTGGGATAAGACCGGATGAATAGTTGGGGACATAGCCTTGCAAGATGGAATTCACTCCTACCCTATTTAGGATTAGCAGATAAGTTGTTCTCTTAAGTACTCCAGATCTTGAACAAACGGGGCCCCACCTTCTCATGATAGAGAAAGGATTTGATTCATAGATATTATGAATCAGAATTGTTCATTAGAGGATCAGTAGGAACTTAAGGAACAAGATGTAGTCACAAGGGTAAAATGGGATTTTTGACCTAGCTGTGATTACGAACAACCTGTGAAAGATCGACTTACTAATTATGGTTATTAAGTGGACATAATATATTTATAGTGAGGGGAGTTCAACTATGGGCTATAGTGAAATGTCCCATTAGCTAACGAATGGGGGTTAGATCAGACTAATGAGTTTAGCATCTGTAGGTCCGTGAGGTCTCCCTACTAGCTCGTAAATGGATAAGCTTTAGGGTAGCTTGAGAAATTAATTTGAAACGTTCAAATTAAACGGAACAAGAGAATATATATTTAAATATGATTTAAATATATGAAGATGGTTATTGTGCAAAAAAAAAAAATTAATATTTGATATTAATTAATTAATATTTTAAATTAATTTATGAAATTAATTTAAGAAAATCATTTTTTTATTAAAATGGTTTTAAAATCATTTTTTGTTTTAAAAGAAAATGGAAAAATGGTTTTGCATGGTTACACAAAATGGGGATTCAATTTTCTCCATTACCTTCATCTCCATGCTCACACAAAGGCCATTATCCTCTCTACATTGATTCTTCAAGCATGAGTTGTAAGCTATGTACTCCATTTCTTTGTATGTTCATCTACTATATAAAGAAGATTGCAGTCGTTGGAGAAAGGTTAATGCAAAATTTTGAGAGAAAATTTTCTGTAAAGAAGAAACTGTCTTCTTCAATCGGCTGTTGTGGGTTCTTCTCGGTTGTTCAGTTCTTCAAACTGTTCTTGAGTCCCACAACTCGCCTAAAGCTCCAAGATCATAGAGGGAAGGCTTTGGGGTGGTTCACAGTGATATCAAGTGAAGACAGTAGCTGTACAAACGTTTTCTTGGAGAGTTCATCAAAGGTATGTTCTAAAAATCCACTTTTTAGAAGAGCATACTTTAGTTTTTGCTAAAATTAGTGAATCTGAATGCTTATGGATCCTTGATACTTTCGCATATTATTTAACTCTTTCAATTGGAATCAGAGCATCTTTTAAGCTTTCAATTTGGTCTAATTTTGGCAAGGTGGGTATTTTTTCATGAGATATATGAAACTGGTGCACTGTTATGGTTTTCTTTGTTTTGGCATCTTAATTCTCTTTAATTTCTCAATTAAATTTGTAATTGGCTCTTGTTTGATGAGCATTTATGTGTTAGCAAGAGTCTATAATTTATTTGAAGTCATTAGAGTTGAAATTAAGAAGTAATTGAAGAAACAAGCGAAGAAGGTCGAGCTGCTGTTCCAGTTTTTTCAGCTTCTGCTCAAATTTTGTTGTTGAGGTCCAGTTGCTAAACGATCGTTTAGCTCCAAACGTTATACGATGAAAAGAAAAGTTAGATGATCGTTTAGTAATATGCGTTGGTCGTTGTGATGTTGAACGCTAAACGATCGTATACCTGCGGGAGCTAAGCGATGTGTTCATTTACTATGTGATAGCAATACGCGATCGTTTAGTTTTGTCGTGGGAACTAAACGATTCATTGATTTTGCTAAACGATGGCGCTATACGATCATTTAGTAACGATGCGCGCTACTAAGCGATTGCACTACGATGGAACTAAGCGATCGTCTAGTCCTATGCGATAGAACTAAACGATCGTTTAGCTTTCAACAAACACTATGCAATCATGTAGTTCCTGTCAACCCAAGGCGATGACACTAGACGATTACCTCCAGCCGTTACATGATTGACCTTAACAGCATATTGAGGTTGGACCGAGAGCAACCGGTTTACTCAAGGTTCAATCCAATTTAGCCTTAAATGATTTTGGTTGGTCTGGTTCAGGCTTTGTTGGTTCAATTCAAACTCATCCAGCCCGATTCAAGTTGTTTTGGATTCGGTTTGGAGCGGTTCAAAGACGGTTATGAAGCTGTTTGTAATAGTTAGCTATTTGTTTGCTTGTTTATGCCAAAACGAAAACCATAACAGATAGTATTTAATTGTTTATGCATGAGATGTATGTGATAATTAAATAATTCATGTATATGCATACAGAATGCCATATAGATTTAAAACCCCACCGTAGGAAGCATATTACATGTTTGACAGTATGTTATAATTGTTATAGTATATAGTATACATGTTAGGGTTATGTTTAATATAATAGTTATATTAGATACTTTTGTTGAATATTGTGGATGTTGAGCATGTCTAAATTTTGTAAGTTGTTATAAAATTAGTTAGACATTTAAAATCCATAACAAAGAACAGTTGCATGCCCACTTAGGTTAACAACTAATTTTAAATGTTAAATAGATTGTTGCCTTAGAAAATAAGATTACAAACTCATATCGGTTCAAAAACCTGTCTAAGGCTGGGGGTACTTAAGTTGACGGTTTACGGAACACCTCCTACCTGGGGATTATAACCAAATTATTGAGAGTTTTTAACTAATTTTATGAGCTTCCATGAGCGATGTGAGGTAATAAAATGGTTTATCACCTAGACATTGTAGGTTAAATCCAATTATAAGAGTTATATTTGGATAAACCACTTAGACTTAGGTTGTATGAAATTAGCCGTCATGCCTAAGTAAATTACCCAAACATTTAGAACAATTCAGTAGAAGATTAACAATATATTTGATATATAGTTATTAGCTCTCACGTCCTCAAGAGTTCACACCGTGAGATCCAGTTTCTTGTCGATTTTACCTCGATTGTTCCATACAAAAAGTGTTTGTATGGGTCATTAACAAGGTGAATGAGGGAAGTGGTTCATAGTAAGGGGGTGAAGGAAATGTGTCAACATTGTCCTACGGTCTCCTCCATTAGTTTGAACCATGAGATTCCTATGTTGAGTCTGTTGTCATTTTTATGTTACACTAGCTAGTCGTTAACTACGGCAATCCCTATGGAGGGTTGTAACATAGGATTCGAAACAACCCAGGCTTCATTAAAATGAATAAGGTCTTATAGTTCCGTCTTGGATATTGTCTTCTCCCTCGGAGGCATATTCATACCGTCCAATAAGATCTAAAAATAGTGGGTCACACTTACAAGAATTACTAAGTATTAGTAAAGATCTTGACCGAAAACAAGAACCAAAAGAACCATTGGGATATGAGTTATTCTAGACAATAGTATCTGGTCAAGAACTGTCTTGCTTCTGTGAAGGAATTCTTGACTGCCCCACGGTAGCACTTGTCTAAATCACTTAAGTATCATTGCAAATAAATAAAGATTTATTGGGTACTTTATTAGTTTTGCTAAAAATGGATTTAGATGTATATTTAATAGAATTTGTTTAAAATTTTTCAGCAATGTCGAACTCGATTATACAATTGCTTGCTTCTGACAAATTTAACAGAGAGGGTTATTCGAACTGAAAATCAAATATCAATACAATATCAGTAGTAGATGATTTGAGGTTTGTGTTAACAGAGAAGCGTCTTCCAGTTCCCAGTTCAACGCGAACCAAAATGTTCGGGATGTTTATGATAGGTGGGTTAGGGCAAATGAAAAATTCTCGGGCCTATATCTTGGCGAGTATATCTGATGTACTAAACAAGAAACATGAGGCCATATCCACAGCCCGTGAGATCATGGCATCATTACAGGAGATGTTCGGGCAACCGTCATCGTCTATTAGACATGAAGCTATCAAATATGTGTATGTGACACGTATGAAGGATGGGACCAATGTAAGAGAACACGTTCTCAACATGATGGTCTATTTTAACATCGAGGAGGCTCACGAAGCTATGATAGACAAAACAAGTCAAGTGAGCATGATACTGAAATCTTTTCCTGAGAGCTATCTACCGTTCAGGACAAATGCTGTCATAAACAAAATCACATATAACTTAACAACATTGTTGAATGAATTGCAAACTTATCAATCGATGATGAAATTCAAGGAAAAAGAAATAAATGTTATTTCTAAACCAAAAAAGTTTTACAAAGGGTCTACATCTGGTACGAAACTCGTTGATGATAAGAAAGCTTGTCTTTCTTCTTCTGCTAAGGATAAAACCGTGCAGATGAAAAAGAAAGGAAAAGGGAAAAAGAAAACTACTGCGAAAAAAAAATAAAAACAAAACTTCCAAAGGAAAATGTTTCCATTGTGGAGAGGTTGGGCATTGGAAGCGAAATTGCCCAAAATATCTGGCTGAAAAGAAAACAGAAAAGAATAAACAAGGTAAATATGATTTACTAGTTGTTGGAACATATATAGTGGAAAATTCTCACCTTACCTGGATATTAGATTCAGGCGCTGCTAATCATGTTTGTACTTTTCTACAGGAAACTAGTTCTTGGAGAAGACTTTCTGAATATAAGATGACTTTCAAGGTGGGTACAGGTGAAGTCATTTCAGTTGAAGCAGTGGGACATGTGAAATTGCTTTTTAGAGATTCTTTTATCTTACTCAAGAATGTGTTCTTTGTACCTAAGATGAAAAGAAATTTGATCTCCATTTCTTGTCTTTTAGAGAATATGTACAGTGTATCTTTTAAGTATAATGAAGTGTTTGTTTATTCAAGAGGTGTTCATATTTGTTCTGCTAGACTTGCATATAACTTATACATATTACGACCAACGGAAGCAAAAGCTATTTTAAATATAGAGATGTTTAAAACAGCTGAAACTCATAATAAAAAGCGGAAAATTTCTCCTAACGCCTATCTTTGGCACCTCAGGCTTGGTCACATTAATCTCAATAGGATTGAGAGATTGGTAAAAAAACGTTCATCTAAATCAGTTAGAAGACAGTTTTTTACCTCCATGTGAATCATGTCTTGAGGGAAAAATGACGAAAACATCTTTTTCTGACAAAGGTCTTCGTGCCAAAGAACCTCTTGAACTTATACATTCAGACCTTTATGGTCCGATGAATGTTAAAACTCGAAAAGGATATTAGTACTTCGTCAGTTTTATTGATGATTACTCTCGATATGACTATATTTACTTAATCTGTTACAAGTCTAAAACTCTTGAAAAGTTCAAAGAATTTAAGACTGGGACTGAAAATCAGTTAAGTAAACGAATTAAAACACTTCGATCTAATCGAGGTGGTGGGTATATGGATTTGAAATTCCATAACTATCTAGTAGATCATGGAATTCAATCCCAACTTACAGCACCTGGAACACCACAACAAAGTGATGTTGCAAAAAGGAGAAATCGAACTTTGTTGAACATCGTTCGTCTATAATGAGTTATGCTCAATTACCTCGATCCTTTTGGGGATATGCGGTACAGACTGCAGTTTATATTCTGAACATTGTTCCATCCAAAAGTGTTATAAAACACCATATCAATTGTGGAAAGGACACAAAGCAAGTTTACGTCATTTCCGCATCTGGGGTTTTCCAGCATACGTGTTAGTACAAAATCCTAAAAAATTGGAAATACGTTCGAAATTATGTCTATTTGTAGGATATCCCATGGAAACAAAAGGAGGATACTTTTATGATCCCCAAGAAGATAAAGTGTTTGTATCGACAAATGCAACTTTCTTGAAAGAGGATCATATTAAAAATCATCTACCTCGTAGTAAACTAATATTGCAAGAACTATCTAAAGATACTACAGAAAAATCAACAAGAGTTGTTGATCAAGCTGGTCCATCAACAACGGTTGTTCCCGTCACATCCATCCCAAGAGTTGGGAATGCCTCGTCGTGGTGGGAGAGTTATTCAACAACTTGAACGTTACATGGATTTAACAAAAATTCAAAACATCATTCAAGATGATGGTATAGAGGATCCATTAACCTTTAAAAAGGTAATGGAAGATGTTAACAAGGGACAATGGATAAAAGCCATGGACGATGAAATGGAGTCTATGTACTTCGACTCGGTCTGGGAACTTGTAGATCAACCACAAGGTGTTACATCTATAGGTTGTAAGTGGATCTACAAGAGAAAACGAGACCAAACTAGCAAGGTACAGACCTATAAAGCTAGGCTCGTGGCAAAGGGTTTTACCCAAAGAGAATGAGTTGTTTATGAAGAAACTTTTTCTTCTATTGCCATGATTAAGTCAATAAGAATACTTCTTGCCATTGCCACATATTATGACTATGAAATATGGCAAATGGATGTCAAGACAGCTTTTCTGAATGGCTATCTTGATGAAAGTATTTTTATGTCTCAACCAGAAGGGTTCGTCGAAAGAGGACAGGAACAGAAAGTTTGTAAGCTTAATCGATCCATTTATGGATTGAAACAAGCGTCCAGATCCTAGAATATAAGATTTGATACTGTGATCAAATCTTATGGCTTTGAACAGAACGTTGACGAACCTTGTGTATGCAAGAAGATAGTCAACAAAATTGTAGCATTATTAGTTCTGTACATTGATGATATCTTGCTCATTGGGAATGAGACAAGTTTTCTTGCTAACGTAAAGAGATGGTTAGCATCACAGTTCCAAATGAAAGATTTGGGTGATACTTATTATGTTCTAGGAATACAGATCTTTCGAGACCGAAAGAATAGAACATTTGCACTGTCTCAGGCATCTTATATTGACAAGATCTTGTCAAGGTATAATATGCAAAATTCTAAGAAAGATTTATTACCTTTTAGGCATGGAATTCATTTGTCGAATGAACAGTGTCCTAAGACACCTCAAGAGGTTGAGGAGATGAACAGAATTCCATATGCTTCTGCAGTTGGAAGTTTGATGTATGCTATGTTGTGTACAAGTCCCAACATATGTTTTGCAGTTGAAATCGTCAGCAGGTTCTAATCTAATCCTGGATACGGTCATTGAACCGTTGTCAAAAATATCCTCAAGTATCTTAGGAGAACAAGGGACTATATGCTTGTGTATGGACCTAAGGATTTGATCCTTACAGGATACACTGATTCTAATTTTCAGACTGACGTAGATTCCAGAAAATCTACCTTAGGATCAGTTTTCACTCTTAACGAAGGAGCTATAGTTTGAAGGCGCTTCAAGCAAAGTTGTATCGCTGACTCCACCATGGAAGCGGAATATGTGGCTGCATGCGAAGCTGCTAAGAAAACAGTATGGCTATGTCAATTCTTAGCTAATTTAGAAGTGGTTCCAAATTTGCACCTACCTGTCACACTGCATTGTGACAACACTGGTGTAGTTGCTAACTCAAAGGAACCCAGGAGTCACAAGCATGGAAAAAACATTGAACGAAAGTACCATCTCATCCGGGAGATTATACATAGATGAGATGTGCTCGTCACAAAGATAGCCTCTAAAGACAACCTTGCTGATCCATTCACCAAGGCCCTATCAACTAAAGTTTTCAAGGGCCACCTAGTTGGACTAGGACTCCAAGTAGTGTAATCTAGGGCAAGTGGGAGAATGTCTATGGTATTGTAGATGCTCTAGTTTATTGTATTTTTCCCATTATGTATCTCAAGAAACAAATCCACTATCTGTTTTACGTTAAGCAATACGTGGAGACACTATATTGTATATATTTGTTCTCACTAGAGTTTTAGTCCAAGTGGGAGATTGTTAAGAATGTCCTAGAACTTGCAGTTCTTCTTAAACATTTTATTTTATCAATAATAATGACTTGTTGATTTTGCATCTTATTATGAAAATCCAATAAACGCATCCTTGGCTATAGTCTGAATGTTGTAACTTTACGTAGTCACATAAACAGGATCAAGTTACCAGTATATAGCCTAAATAGTTTAATAAGTATATGGATGAAATTGGGTATCTCATCCTCATAACACTATTAGATGCGGCCCACTCTATAGTTGTTACAAGAAGTTATAAGGTGCTACAAACGATGTGATCCACGTTCATATTGAGATATGAGAGTGGAGGCATTCTATGCAATGAGTGTGCATATAGACTGGACCATGAAAATAGTCACTTTTCTTTATAACGACCGTTTACTGTTAAAATTGACTATTTCATTTATTATATAATCTAGTTTAACTCGATCTTAATCCTGAGCTAGCTATGAACTCCTATTTGTTCGGGATTATCCTTTGATCTGCAAACGGTGAGAGTAGTCCAACAGCACTACTCAATAAACTTACTATTTTGGGGATAAGACCGGATGAATAGCTGGGGACATAGCCTTGCAAGATGGAATTCACTCCTACCCTATTTAGGGTTAGCAGATAGGTTGTTCTCTTAAGTACTGACTCTAGAACTTGAAAAAACGAGGCCCCGCCTGTTCATGATAGAGAAAGGATTTGATTCATAGAGATTATGAATCAAAATTGTTCATTAGAGGATCAGTAGGAACGTAAGGAACAAGATGTAGTCACAGGGGTAAAACAGTATTTTTGACCTAGTTGTGATTACGAACAACCTGTGAAGGATTGACATACTGATTATGGTTATTAAGTGGACATAATATATCTACAGTGAGAGGAGTTCAACTATGGGCTATAGTGGAGTGTCCCATTAGTTAACGAATGGGGATTAGATCGGACTAATGAGTTTAGCCGATTAATCTCGAATCGTTAGAGTCCATGATCTGTAGGTCCGCGAGGTCCCCCTACTAGCTCGTAAGTGGATAAGCTTTAGGGTAGCTTGAGAAATTAATTTGAAACGTTCAAATTAAACGGAACAAGAGAATATATATTTAAATATGATTTAAATATATGAAGATGGTCATTGTGCAAAAAAAATTAATTTAATATTTGATATTAAATTAATTAATATTTTAAATTAATTTATGAAATTAATTTAAGAAAATCATTTTTTTATTAAAATGGTTTTAAAATCATTTCTTGTTTTAAAAGGAAATGGAAAAATGGTTTTGCATGGTTGCAATAAATGGGGATTCAATTTTCTCCATTACCTTCATCTTCATACTCACACAAAGGCCATTATCCTCTCTACATTGATTCTCCAAGCATGAGCTGCAAGTCAAGCACTCCATTTCTTTGCATGTTCATCTACTATATAAAGAAGATTGAAGTCGTTGGAGAAAGGTTAATGCAGAATTTTGAGAGAAAATTTTCTGTGAAGAAGAAACTGTCTTCTTCAATCGGCTGTTGTGGGTTCTTCTCGGTTGTTCACTTCTTCAAGTTGTTCTTGAGTCCCACAACTCTGCCTAAAGCTCCAAGAGCATAGTAAAGAAGGCTTTGGGGTGGTTCATGGTGATATCAAGTGAAGATAGCAGCTGTACAAATGTTTTCTTGGAGAGTTCATCAAAGGTATGTTTTGAAAACCTGCTTTTTAGAAGAGCATCCTTTAGCTTTTGCCAAAATTAGTGAATCTGAATACTTATGGATCCTTGATACTTCCACTACATGTTATTTAACTCTTTCAAGACATTGATAGACAGAGAGATATCTAAACTTGAAATTTGAAAATTGAAATGTTATTCCATTTAATTATTTAATTATAATTTTTTTTAAAAAAATACATTACAAATTGCAAAATATTTTTTAATATAAATTATTGATATAGAATGAAATAGATGTGGAAAAAATATCAATGTGAGAGTTTCGTTTAAAATAATTAGTTAGAGAATATGGCAGATTTTTTGGAAAGTTGCATTTAAAAGCTAGGTTTTTTGTACGAATGGCTTCATTTGGGAGGTCAAAATGAAAAATGGCCATAAATAGAAAAAATAGTGGAAAGTGGCCTTTTGTTGACATCATCCACGTGTGATTTTATCGCTTCGCCCCTGAGATGCACTTCGCGTGCCTGCCACTACCATGGAACTTGATCATCGATCCTCGTTGGCTCATCACACGATCCTCAATGCAGGTCAATCGATACCCAGATGCATTGTCACTCGATACGTGTGTAATCGATACATGTGTACTCGATCATAGCCACATCATACTCGATACTTGACCATTTTGAACTTTTTGAATGATGTGAGTTTAAGAGGTTTTAAGAGTTATCAACCCGTGATCATTGTAGATGGTACTCATCTAAAGGGTAAATACAAGGGAATAATGCTAGTTCGTGTTGCAATGGACGGTAATAACCAACTATACCCACTGGCATATGCAATTGTTGATAATGAGAATGACCGAGCCCTGAAGTGGTTCATGACGAACCTTAAAACAACAACTGGAGAATGCCCTAACCTCGTATGCATCTCAGACCGTGGAAAAAGTATAGCTAATGTTGTTGATGTCGTATTCTCTAATGCTTACCACGAACTTTGTACCTTCCATTTGAAAAGGAACATGGAGAAATAATTTAAGGACGAGTCCGTTAGAAAATTGTTTCACAATGCTTATAGACCGTATCGAGAATCAGAGTTCAATCGCCATTGGATCCAAATAGTGAACCACAACAACGGTTCCCTTGCTAGATATTTAGAGGATGATGATATTCAGTGATGGGCACGGTGTTACCAGTTCAGGAACCGATATGATAACATGGCCAGCAATAGTATCGAATGCTTCAATGTTATTACCAAAGAAGCAAGAGTGTCGTTAATAACTTTGTTGCTAGAATACATAAGAGATCTATTTCAAAATTGGTTTCATGAACGGCGAACAATGTGGTCTAATAGTACATCGACACATACAAAGTATGCAGAGGAAATAATGGGTTTAGAGTGTAACAAAGCTAGGCAATACCGAGGAAATTCAATTGATTATTCTAGATTTCATGTCAAGGAAGATTGATTAGGTGGTATCATCAGCCTTAACACTCTAGAAAGTTATTGCATACACTTTTAGTGTTTGGAGATTCCGTGTTTGCACGTTATTGCTGCAGCTAGATAGCATAATATCAATCCATTTACTCTTTGTAGCAGATTCTATAGTGTTGATTCTCTAATACTAGCATACGCAGAGTCAATAAACCCGGTTGGTCATGTATTCGAATGGAAAAAGTCACCAAGGTATACCAAGGTAAAAATACTCCCACCGAAAAGAATGGTAGAGGTTGGCAGATGAAGGGTAACTAGGATACCGTCTGCTGGAGAACATGTCACATTAAAGAAATGTGGGCGGTGTGGCCAACCGGAACATAATAGATAAAAGTGCAAAAAACCACTTGATATGTCCAAAGGCAAAAAAATGGGCAAGGACCAAGACTCAAGGGACCCAGGCACAATCGATGTCAAATAATGTATGTCAACTTGCAGCGTCTAAGTTGCAGAAATGTGTCAGTGAAGGGAGGATGAAGCATAAGAACCCTAGAAATGATACTAGATCCATCTGTGTGATATACTTGGGGAGTGAGTCATATAAAAGGATGCGCCCACTGTCTATCACAAACATAATCCAGTGTTGTTTGTAGTTGAGTGGGCTATAGATGCAATCAACATCTGCCCATTCAGGCTGATGCTCAACTTCCAATTCGAGCAAGTAATCAACATACATATGCCCTTTCTCCCATACTTTAGCAGTTTCTTTACGTGTTTTCTTATATATGGCATGAAACAAGCTATCTGGACCCTGTAGGTTCAAGTGACTCTGAAAAATAGATAATAATAGGTTAAGTGTATATCCGTGCAAAATTTAAATCATCTATAATACATACCAATATGCCATTTGGCAACATCATGAACCGATGAGCACATATCTTCGACCAGCTAATAAAATTTCGTCGGAGAAACATGAATAAAGCATCGAGAATCTATAATATATAAGTAACGAGTGAAAATAGTAAATAACAATCATACAAACGTAATGAAGATGTTAACTTACGTCGTTCTCAACCCAATAATTGTCACGTGTTAGCTCACAGAATAACTCATTCATCATGCAATTCATCCTAAAGAGGACTTCATTACCTGGCCAGTAAGGACCCATATCCGCGCTGGTCAATGAAACCATGAACTCATTCATCACGTCCTATGGAATAGCATGTGTTGAGTCATAGGGGACGATGTCAATCAGATGTTGACCTAGCTGAATGTATTTCTGCTTTTTCCCCGCCACCCCAGTCATGTCAATTAGAGAGGTATATAGTTGTGTCGGCTTCCTCTTCCTCTTGTCCATCTTTGTTCCCCCTCAAAGTCCGTAAGCTCACCTTTCACATTAGGCTCGACCTTCACCTTAGGCTCGCCCTTTACCTTAGGCTCGACCTTAATCCTAAACTTCTTCAATGTTTGTGGTGGAAGCAACTCGAGATGTGGTAGAGTCAATAGGGGAAAGGGTGGTATCTCGGAAACCAACATAGAAACTGTTGGGTTTTATGCCTTAAAACTCGTAGATAGTAAACGTAATATTTGACCGATCATTCTTTAATATTTATTACAATAAATATATATTGCTTATCTTGTATTTATCTTGCCTAAATAACTCTAATCCAATAAACTAACATCCTAGACTGTTGTATGAGTCTTGAATTGTATGTGGAGACATACAGGGATCAGTGTTCAAGATACAACCTAAAGAGACTAGTATATGGATAAGGTTGGGTACCTTATCCTGGTGACACTATGGATACGGCCCGCTTTGTATTTGATACAAATACAATGATCTAATGCATTCATATGGGAGATATGTGAGTGGGGGCATCATATGCAATGAGTTTGCATAAGACCGGAGCACAAAATAGTAACCTCTAGATGTAACTCCGTTTACTAGTTAAGTTTCTATTTCACTAGGATGACCTAAGCAACTTAGTCTCAATCCTGAGTGGATTATGGGCTCCTGTTCACGAGGGATTTTCCTTTGATTTGTATGAGTAAGAGTGACCAGTTCGTCGACTCAATAGACATACCATTTTAGGGACAAGACCGAGGTGGGAGTTGGAAACATAATTTCACGAGATGGAATTCACTCCTTCCCGACTTTAAAGTAAGTAGATGAGTGTTCCCTTAAGTGGTATCTCCGAGACTTGAACAAAAAGTCCTACCCTCTCACTAGCCAGAGAGGGGTTTCTGTTTAATGGTTGGACCATAAATAGGTTATTCATTAAATGACCATTGGTACTTAAGGATACAGAGGTAACTTAGGGGTAAAACGATAATTTGATCCAGCTGGTGTTACAAACACTCGTGAAGAACTAACTTGCTGCCATTGTTCAATATCTGTGGACACAAAAATATATCTACAGTGAGAAGAGTACAACTGTGGGTCTATAGTGAAGTGCACCTACAGTTAACAAATATTGATTAACTTGGTTAATGAGTTTAACCATTTAGTCATATCATATGCGGTTTATGTCGAAAAGGTACGAAGTTGGACTAATTTGGAAACATTGGGCAATTTACTTTCCCCGAACCCCCCTTCCTTCCTTCCCCCCTGTGATATACACGCTCTACATACATTAGAATGGAACTTATTGGAAAAGGCTAAGCATTCGCTACCTCACGCAGCTTCTGCTTGCCGAATGTTTCACTTGCCCTACCGCTTCTGATTTGTAGGTCCATTAGGTCTCACTGGTATCTCATAAAGAGTATTGAGGTAATTAAAATAATTTGAAATATTTAAATTACTAACGGAAAGAATATAATGTATGGTGATACATTATAATAAAATTTTATAATATAAATTTATTTTGAATTTGATTCAAAAATTAATTTATGAGAGAATTAAATATTTAAAGAAGTTCTAATACTAAATTTAATATGAATAGAATTTATATTAAAATTATAGGTTAAAATTAATGTGCATTAGATGCACATTGAAACTCTAAGTAATATGAGAGAAAACATAATTGAATATCATTCAATTATTAGGTTAAAATAAATATGTGATATTTAATTTAATGATTAATTAATTGGAGCATTATTTAATTATTTAATTAAACTAATTGAATTAAAAATATAGGTTATGAGAGAGTGATGTATTAGAATATGATTCTAATACACATTTAATTAAATGTGAAATATTTAATTATTATTAATTGATTTGATTAATTAATAATTATTTGATTTATTTTAATTAATAAATTTTGATTTAATTCAATTTTTAAATTAACCTAGTTTATTGTTATTTAATTAAATAAATTAAATTTAATTTAATTTATTGGTTAAATAAATTTATTGCAATAACTCTCCAACATGCAGAGTTATATGGGAGTGGGAGAGAAATCTTCTCCCAAACCTCCTCCTCTCTCTAGTCAATTTGCTCACCTATGCAAAATTTTCTCTCTTGACTTCTACTTTTATGAGATTTTTTTTCGGTAGAAAATTCCCTCCCATGATCCTACCTCCTTCTACCTCACTAGCCCAACCCAAGGAGAATACTTGTTAAACCATTTCGATGTTGTTCACTTGATTTGCAGCACAGGAATCAAGATTGTAGATTCAATAGTTGGTGAAGCCCTTTCCACTGTTTATTTCTTTCCTTTTTAATTTGTTATTAAAATCTGAAAATAGTATGGATTTTTTTTTCGCTACGCTTGGTATTTTAATCCAGTAATTGGTATCAGGTCCATCTCAGAATTTTAATTAACAATTAAATTTTTTTTTTATTTAAAGTGGGATATGTATTATGAATGTTGGGTTTTGTTGTGAACTAATTTGGTTAATTGGCCTTACAATTTACCATTTTTTTATATGATTCATTTATGTAAAAGTTTGCATTTTGGGCATTTAAATTGGAAATTAAGTCTACCGTAAGTCCAAGTCTATATTAGGTCAATTTGAGACCATTTTAGCCAAAAACGGTAGAAAATGTACAGATGCTGGAGTCACAGAAGATGCTGACGCCAGCCCTATCTGGCTCGAACAGTGTTTTTTAGGATAAAATTTGTAAAAATAATATAATTTTATTCTTTAATTTTATCCTAGAGGCCAATTAACCGATTCATATGCATTTAAATGTTTTATGAATGTTATGATTCTACCGTAGGTTCTCATGCATTTTTATATATTATAATAGTTATAATGTATGGGATAATGCATGATTACTTAATTTCATGATTTATTTAATATAATTGTTATGTTAATTTGAGATGTTGCAACAAATTCCTCAACCTCGCAATACAAACGTTTAATTCCATTCACACGATCTAAAAGGCAGACATGAGCGAGACTGGATTACATATTTGGCTCCTCAAATTTCAATTTGGGAAAATCGTCAAAATAGGGTTGTTAATGGACCTCCTATTAACAACGGTGTAGATATTGGGCATAGATATATTGAATGGTATTCTACTATAAGCAGGCGATATATAACGAAAGTAGAAGCATCCTATCACTTGTTGATATGAGAGTATTATTTACTAGGATTGTTTAATTTTATTGCTTAATGCATTCCAAAATAATTTTTAAATTCATTAATTTGTTATTCAATTATTTTTTAGGATTGTTAAAAAAATCATAGAAATTTTTAAATTCATCAAATTAATCATAGAAATTTATTAATCAAAGTAACTTATTGTTTATATTGTTAAAAAAATGAGTAATATTATTATCACTATAAAAAATGAGACTAATGAGATGGTTGATTTTAGGATTGTTAAAAAGAATAAAAAATTTATATTTTTTTAAAAAATCCAATTGAAAAAATTCAACTGAAAGTGTCTCTTCAAGAGACGCATTCAACTTTTCTTTTCTTTTTCTTATTTAATTATTAGAATGCGTCTCTTGAAGAGACACATTCTTTGACAGCCGGTCAAACAACAATAAAATATTGTTGAATGTGTCTCTTCAAAAGACACATTCCAATAAAGGCAAAAAAAAAACTCTTTGCCCTAAATAGTTTGAAAACACCATTTTTTACCCAATTAAATTCTAAAATACCGTTATTTCTCCAATTAACCCGATTTCACGTGATATAAGAAAATATTTTTAGAAAATAACAATATTTTATAAAATTTAATGATAATGAATAAGTGTCAGGAATTTGTGACATTAGAAAACTGTCACGAAAAACCTAGTATCCAAAAATCAGTGTTTTTTCTACTAAAAGCGTTTTTTTTTTGTACTTTTATGATAGTTTTTTTTCTCTCCCCCCTCTTAATTTGGATACGTTCTTGTGTCATGGAAGGTTTTTTTTGTTGTAGTGTGTTTTTATCAACATTAATCCTAATCACTATTTATTCACACCTTGTTACTTTTAATTACATTGATTGTGTTGCCTCAAAAGAATTTAAACTGAAACCAGTCTCGTGGGATTTGACACTTGGAATAATACTCCAAGGTTTATTACTTCAATGACAATGTATGCTTGCACTTAGATCATATTTATTCTCATTTTTAGTACTCGTACACAATCGGTCGATCAATACTAAATGGTAGTAGATTCCTAAAAGGACCAAATTATTATCCACTAAAGTTCAAATTTTTTATATTTTGAAGGTGGTTGAATATTAAAGTGAGATTGACAATGTGTGCATAATGTTTCATCAAAGATAAATAATGACTTAATTGCCTCAGCATATGATCTCTCTTAAGCCTACTTCCGTTTTAAATTAATGTGTATGTCACATTCTTTCAAATGATATTCCATTACATATGCTACCAAATTTGTCAAGTCTTTGTTTCTAATCCAACATTATCCTCTCTTTAATTACAACTTGAAAGACATATTAATTGCAACTTGCAAGTCAATAAGCCTGTCATTTTCTTTATGGCTTTCTAATATACATTGAATTTAAATAAAAGCGATTTGAACAAGCCAAATTTATATTAATATAAATTTTTTAATACAAAAAATGGGTTGTTTAAAAATAATAATATAAAACATGGAAAATAGAATGAAACGCCATATCACAAGAACACAAAGTCCCATTGGGAAATTAAATAATATATTCTTATTCATGGAAGATTATGAAACAGCATAAAAATTATCATCAAACACAGATCGTTAAGAAATAAATAAATAGAGGTGGATAAAGTCATCATTGATATATTCAATGAGAAAGAAAAGGTGCGACTTTTAATTATTTTAGAAACTTAAAATTCACTAAATTAGATTGAGTATAAAAATAGGCCATTTGAGAAAATATTAGCAGAAAGAGATTTTTGGGGAAAATAATTTGTAAAAATATAATAGATTTTTTTTACTTTATTGATTTCAAATTAGTTATTTATTTGAAGGAAGAGAGAACAAAATTTAAAAAAAGGAAAAAGAAAGGAAAAAAAAAAAAGAAAAAATATGTGTTGTCTGCCATGGTGTTACTGTGGTGTTGTGTTCTTCAGTTTTTAGATGTTGGTAATTATTTGATTTTTTTATTTTTTTTAAATTAAATTTATTTTATCTACATTTTTTATAATAATTTGTATTTTCTAAAATATAATTGTTGAATTTTTAGCCAAATTCTAAAAAAAAAATAATTTTTTGAAAACTACTTTTTTTTTTTAAAATTCTCAAAATCTGACTTGATTTTTTAAACCTAGGTGAAAAGTAGATAATAAATGATGAAATTTGGATATGGTAGTAGTGTCTATGTTTTTTTAAAAAAAAATGATTATCAACCGACCTAAGATTTTTTAAATCAATAAAACCAACAATTATACTCTAAATTCTTTGGCTAAAATCCTCTTTTAGCAAATATTTTGAGCAAGAAAATTATAGGTATAGAAGTAATTATTATAAGTTTAATTTCTAAAAATATAAAATGATTATCAAAATGGAGTATTAGTTTATTTGAATTTTTGTTATGGAAATTATGAAATGACTCTCGCTCGGTATTATGGCAACTAAAATATATATAGTCATTTTTTATAATTACTTGTTTTTATAATTACAAGCAAATAATTAAACTAAGCTGACCTAGCCAAGCATAGTTGAATTATTTCACACATCTACTTCTAAGTTAGGGTGTGTTTGCGGTAAGTATTATTTTAAGACAATAATAAGTATCTTTTACTATAGTGAATATTGTAGTTCTCAATTAATTACAGTTAATACTATTTTAAAATTTTCATTTGTTATAGTATTTATTATTTAGTACAGTTTTTACTATTTTACATTCATCATATTTTTATTCTTTGTTACAATGTTTACTATTTCATTCTCAAACTAAAATAATTTATACCTCAAATACATACTATTATAACCCAAATTAAAATAATATATGCCTCAAACACAAAATATAATAACTCAACTATAATAATCTAGAATTATGATGGCTAGCTCTTTGTCCCAAACATCCCCTTAGAGATCAAGGATTTAAATCTTCTCATTGTCACTTGTTATTAAACTAAATAATATTTCTAATATTCTATATTTGTAAAATTTAAAAGTGAACTAAAATCATGCTGGTAAGAACAAAAATTTAGGGTCTTTTGATAAAGAATTCAGATGTTGTTTTATGTTTCAGAATTTCTTAGTTCAACATTATATTAAATAAAGACAAAAATTAAACATTTAACGTTATAAACTCAATTATTTTTTAAAAGCTATAATATGTATTATGTAATTATATAAAAAATTAACATAAATGGTAAATAATTAACAATGGTTGATTGTCAACTAAACACTAGTAGATAACTAAAACTAGTTTTATTATTTATAAATATTTAATATTAATCACATTTTATACGTTTAAATTAGAATCAAATTTCTAAATCCGTTAGCAAACACATATTTAAAAATATGAAATACTTTTTTGTTTTCATTGAATCGTATGCTTTCAAATTTTTTGCCAAACAGACTCTAAGCGGATATTTGGCAATAACTATCCTAACACTATAATAACCACTTCTTACTATAGTAAATATTATTTCAAAACCTCAAATTAATTGTCAACACTATTTCAACATCTTCCATTCGTTACAGTATTTACTATTTGTTACTGTTTTCACTATTTTACATTCATCATTTTATTCTTTAGTACAATGTTTACTATTTTTTTCTCAAACTAAGATAGTTTACATCTTAAACACAAATTATTATAATCCAAACTAAAATAATCTACCATATAAACACAAACTATTATTATTCAACTATAATAATCTAGAATTATAATAAATTTCTTATCCTAAATGTTCCTATAAATCTTTATACATTTAACATGTGGAGTGAAAATTTGAATTTATGGCTTATTGATCGAGGTTACTTTGTTCAAATTAGCCATTATAATTTTAAATATTATTTGAAAAAAAAAAACATAAAAAACTAAGCTCATTTGACTTGATTTTCCGAATCTTTTATAAAGAGGAAAAAGAACAAAAAAGAGAAAAAGAGAAAAAGAAAAAAGAAAAAAAGTTGATTTCCCTAATAATATCATAATCAAATTAATAATGCCAGCCACGTGGCTTAGGTGTAAATGAAGATGGGTTTCCTTAGCTGTAAAATCAAGAAATGATCATGTGTGGTGCGCCCCACGCACTTTATTGTATGCTTCAAATTACGATCCTATGAAAGTGAATTCAAAAAATTTGAGTGCATCTAGAACGTGGATGTCCTTACTGGAAAAATAATCATCACCGTTGATTTCGATGATTAGGTCTTGACTCAGCTCAAACTCTGACGTGGCACTGCTCCATGTCTGATTAGTTTAGGTTTCTGAACAAATATTCTGAAACTTATAATTTGAGATTTGCATTAATTAAAATTCTGACAAATATTTGTATCAATTGAATCATAATTTTTTTTCAGTAAGTAAATTAATTTATAATCTTTCCTACATTTTAATCCGTTGATATTGTATAAAACTTATAATTTGAATCAATTAAATTATATAATTTCATAAGTCAATCAATTTAGATTATTTATTACGATTATTTTTTAAAATTATCAATGAATGAATTCTCAAATGTACGCAGACTTTTTCAAATATTGGTTTTTAAAAATTGACGATTAGAGTAAATGTATAGATAGTTTTCATGGGATGTTTTTTTTTTTTTTTCTATATTATTAAGAGTCTAAATTGATTCATTTATAAAAGTTTAAAGGGGTGTTTGTCTCAAGAGTTGTGATTTGATAGCTTAGGCAACCTAAGCCCAACCTTTATTTGGGACATGGATATAAAAAGTCTTGGTTTCGTACATCCTTTTTGCATGAGTTTGAATAGTGTCTTTTTTTCTAATTTAATCTAGGAAGTACATCAGCTAACCTTCGGCGACCATCGCCATCCAACTCCAACCACCACCCTTCGATGATTGTTGTCAGCCAACTCCGATGAATGTCATCAACCAACCCCAGTCGTCACCTCAACGATTATTGTCAGCCAACTCCGACCACCACCTCAATAACTGTCGTCAACCAACCTCTTCCCACCACCTCGGTGACTGTTGTCGGCCAACCTCCAGTCACCACCGGCCAACTCCAACCACCATCGAACAACCTTTGGCAACCCCCTTCCCCACACAGGAAAAATTTCGACCACCAATTCCTTCCACTAACCTCCGATTGTCACCTCCGACGACCGCCACCAACCAATCTTGAAAAGACAGTAATAAAAACAGTCTTAGTATATAACAAACTAGACATATGTGTATAAAAAACACTTTTAAGAAAGAATCGCAATATATGTGTGTGTGTTTTTAAGGAGTTTTTTTTTAAAAGTGTTTAAATAAAAATAAAATTTTAAAAGATATTTGTTTTCTAAGTCATTACAAACACGTCATTATACTACAATTGTATAGGTATATTTATTTAGACTAAATGTGTAGAAAGCCCTTTAATTTAATATCATTTTCATTTTTTCATTGGTCAGCTTAACTAGCTCGAACACGAAGAATCATTTTCTAAACGTAAAGGTTTAAAATGTTTAAAACAACTTAGAGAACAAATAAAAATTAAAACTCAAAATGTATGGTTTTTTATTCCTCAAATATTATATTAAAATAATTAAAATGAGAAATTTAAACTAATCTAAAATTTAACCCGTGATTAAATTTAAGAAAATATTTCACAAACTAAAAATTTATAAATTTACACTTCATTCCTAGGCTACTTCTGCACTTCAAACACGGTTTCTTAAATCCAGACTTTCAAAACCTGTCCCAAACACAATTTCTTAAACCTAGGCTACCTAAAGCTCCCAACTTAATCCCCTAGGCTTAATATTTCAAACCTATACACCAAACACCCCCTAAGAGTTTTGTTGATACAATTATAAGTTTTATATGAGATTTTCTCAAACATAATACAATGGAGGGCGTAAATCGATATATTTATTAATTTATGATCTAAATTGATACAATTTCTAAAATTTAGAGGTATAAATGTATATTTTTCAAAAATTTTGATAACAGACATAATGTAACTATCTTTTTCCAAAAAATCATTTACATTTATATTTTCTTTACTGTATATTAAAACTTTCACTACAGAGCCTATGATTGCTCATAAATTATCCGTTTATTCTTTAAAATATTCACCTTTTTTCTTTTACCTCAAACTCTGTCATCATATATTCAATGGTGATGGATTATGATAAATATGACTATTTGATGAGAGATTGGGTTGTTCAAATGACCCGACAACCTGAACAATTCGAACTATCTAACATAAAATATAATTGTTAGGTTGAGTTAGTTTTGTTCTTGGATTAGATTGAGTTAAACTTTTTAGATTTTCGTTAGGTTGGGTTGGATCACAAGTTGGCTAAAAAAGAATTTAGGTTGATCCAATCAAACTTATTTATTTAAAGTTTGATTAATTCTATGAATTTTTTAATATATTTTTTTAAAATTGTCATGATAGTTATATTTGTTTAAAATTTATAATAAATATCATAAATATTTGATATTTGACATTTGAATTTCATGAAATTTTAGTTATTAATCATGCGTTGTAGATAAATTTATATATTTTTAATTTAAAAAAACAAGTGATAATCCGACAACTCAACTTATCCCAAATTTGAAGGGGTTTTTTTGGTTTCCAACTTAATCAATCCAAATTTTCGGATTTATCCAAAAAAAAAATCCAAAAAATTAGTCTCTCACCTAGGTTGAAATTAAATCTATCACCATAGATTAAATTGTAATTTCATTTTTGGAAAAAATAGATCGACTAAATTATAATATGACCTACTTTAACTTGTTAAAGAATGTTTATATACATATAACAAAGTCAAGCTAAATAATATTAAGAGTCTTGATTTTTTTTTTCTTTTATAAATTTTGACATGTGAATGAAGTTGACTTAACGTTTAACAAATCAATCAAGAGTTCAAGTCTCAATTATCTGTATCTATGAACTTAAAAAAATAATGTACACACAAACTTTTCAAGAAATTTCAGTATTATACATTTTTCAAACTATGCTTACAATCATTATTTAAAGAATAAAATTGTAATTTTTTTTTTTTGAGTTCAACACCATCCAATTTAGAGGTACTAATTGGAACGATCTAGTTTTCTGAAATCTCTTATTGAAGTCATTATTACATGGACGTGATTTCAAATCCAAAAACCAATTAACCATTTAACTCGAAATGATTTTAAAAAAATAAATTTACAAGTAAAATAAATAAAAAGATCAATCAAACAAGTTAATGAATATCAAAACAAAGTTTAGTTTAGATTCTCTTATTGAGAAGAAACATTTAAAGTTGAAATTGCTAACTTAAAGGTCCTAAGTCAAGACATTAAATATCTCAAAAACACATAATCGATTGACAAGATGATATATTAATTTTATAGTACTATTAACCTATCTTCTCGTCAAGTGCCTAAAACATTGTAAAAAGAAAAGAAAAAAAGAAAAAAAAAAAGAGATATTTTTCCATCTTGTGTGTAATATGTTGTTATGATATCTCAAATGTTTGAATTCTTTTTTTTTTTTTTTAAATAATAATGATTAGGTCTTAGTCGCCATTAAAAATTGAAATAACGGAGAAATTTCTTGGAGAATAATTTAACTTTTAATAGTTTGAAAGAGGTAATAATATAAAAATTTGACATGGGTGCTATTAACAATAATTAAATCATAACTTTCTTTCCAAACAAAAATCATAAGTCCGTTTACTTTAAAAATTATAAGGGAATTAAAATCAAATGAATGGTAAGTTTCATTCCTATGTATATTAAAATGTAGGCTTTCTCTAAAAATGAGTTCACACTGTTTTTATGTTTGAAAATTAAACTTTCGTTCAGTAATTATTTAGGTCTCGTTTGGTAATCATTTTCGTTTTTATTTTTGTTTTTGAAAATTAAGTCTATGGAACACTACTTCCATGTTTAAATTTCTTCTTTGTTATCTACTTTTCATCAATGGTTTAAAAAACCAAGCAAAATTTTGAAAACTAAAAAAATTAGCTTTTAAAAAGTTATTTTTGTTTTTAGAATTTGGCTAAGAATTCAGCTATTATACTCAAGAAATATGCAAATCATTGTAAGAAATGTGGATGAAATAGACTTAATTTAAAAAAAAAAAAACAAAAAAAAACCAAATAATTATCAAACATGGTTATAGTTTTTCGTTTTTACTTTTACCTCTGAATATTTTGTATTGTTATCTACTTTTTACCAATGTTTTTAAAAATCAAGGCAAATTTTGAAAAGTGAACAAAATAGACCATTTTATTACCATTTTGTTTTTTCTTTTTGAAAATTAAGCCTATAGACACTACTTCCACCTCCAAGTTTTTTTTTTTATTTTTTGTTATTTATTTTTTACCAATGGTTTAAAAAATCATGTCGAATTTTGAAAACTAAAAAAAAAGTAGTTTTTAAAATCTTGTTTTTTTTTTTGAGCTTGTCTAAAAATTCAATCATTATAATTAAGAAAGATGTAACTTATTGTGAAAAATAGAGAGAAAATATGCTTCAAAAACCAAATGGTTACCAAATAGGGCCGTAATTTTTAGGAACTTATTTTTATTTTTGGATTTTGACTAATAATTCAACCTTTTACTTAGGAAAGATACGAATTATTGTAAAAAATTGAGAGGGAATGAACTTAATTTTCAAAAATCAAATAGTTATCAAACGAGCTTAAATGTCATATGAAAACCAAAATCAAATAATTAAATATAAATATTAACTTAATCTAATAGTGATTTAATACTTTTAATTAATTTAAAATTATATTTTTAATATGATAGATGTATGTGTTACAAATTTTGTTATTGGTGTAATGGGAACTGAAAAAATCATATAATCCTAAATTAAAATTAGCATTATTTAATATATTGTTGTATTGATTAATTAATTAATCAAGATAATAAATAATAAACTTTTTACATTAAACATTAAATATAATAAACTTTTTATTATCAATTGAAAGTTATATTGATAATTATATATATTAGGGGTAGATTTGGACTAAATGCATGACATAGTAAATCTTATAGATTTTGCAACTATTCTATCATGGCAAAACTGAATTCACAACGTTAGAACCCAATTAAGTACTTGGAAAGATGGGAGTTTGAGTCAATGTTTAAATTGACTGCTTCGACCTCCATCGTCTTTCCCATTTGATGAATGGAGCATGCTCACTTATTTGGATCTCGAGAAGTGGATAATTTATATGTAAAAAAATTTCAATAATACATCATTATAAATTCAAAAGAAGTAGGTTTGTTCTCGTCCATGTACCATATCGTTCCTAAATTATTTTTATTTGGTAGGTCACGTCTTTACATCATATAAAGATCAAATGAGTTTTTCTCCATCCAAATTTTGACATCAACAATTTAATATAATTTAATTACTAAAAATAATAAAATAAATATACAATATTTCAAATAATAATGATATTTGTTATATTATTATCATCATCATCTTAAATGACTAAAATTTATTAAGTATAAATAATTTATTGAAATTTCATGATATTTAAAAATAATTAATCATGATAAATTAATATTAATTAGTTAATTTAATTAGGACATATTTTACCATTATTTTTAATTGTATAAAAATCCCACATATACGCATAGTATTTAAAAATTCATGGCTATTTTAAATTTTGGAAAACCAAATCTTAAATACATGTTAAAAAACTAATGAAACAAATAGACTATTAGTAAATAATAGGAAAAAATACATTTTTAGTCCCTGAATTTTCAAGAATAGGTGTAATTAGTCCTTAAGTTTTTATATTAGCTATTTTGGTTCCCCAAGTTCCGAGAAATAGGTTTGAGGTCCCTTATATTATATTTATCATTTTTTTTACATTTTCTTTTATTATTTTAATTTAGACTTGACAATTTTAAAATTAAAAAAATTAAAATTAAAATTATCACTCAAAACTTAAAAGAGATTGTCAAGTCTAAATCAAAATAATAAAAGAAATGGTAAAAAAAAAAAAAAAAAGATAAATATAATGTGAGGGACCTCTTAAACTTATTTATCATTTTTTCTCTTTTTTGTAAACCCTTTCTTTTTAGAATTATCCCTTAGGGATCAAAACTAGACAGGAACACCACCAGACATTGGAAATTCCTTCATTACAAAGGGATAGAGAGAGTTCACATCGTAGTAGTCAAGGTTCTCCCCATATGGAATGTATGATCTGTATGACCACCATAGTATACACGCCTTATAAAGTTATCTTCATTTTAGGTTGGAATGTGGATTGTAAACAGGAATAATAGATGTCGGTCTGCTTTCTCTATTCTACATTCTACAACGAGCAATTCATTTATTTTCAAACTGACCTATTTACTATCTATTATTTGATTGACTAATCCTTTATATTGCAATGACTGAAGAGTCAAATGTTTTGGCAAATGTTTTGGCAATTCCTAAGGGGGGATGAATCAAGATAATTTTGGACGAAGATCTGTTTCCTAAGATGGCCCCGCCCGTTTCATGCTAACTAAACTCATGACGACCTCGATGAAACTATGATGGCTAATTTAAGATCTTAAGGATCAATCACATCTTTTCTTGAATCTCAGGGACTAAAAAAGTATTTTTTCCCTTAAATAATATCAAATGAATAATATTTTCACAATAATATCTAATAATTAATCGAGACTCGTTGTTTCTAAGAAATGACAAAAAAGTTGACTTTTAGGTTTGAAAAAGGAAATTAAAAATTAAAAATAAAATTATAAAAAACATATCCTTAGACTTTGCTACTTGTCTTTAAAATATCTTTATATTTTAAAATTGACAATAATACTCTTAAATTTTCACAAATAGTGTGATAGTGACCTAAAAATAAAATTTTATATCACCATGTCACACTAAGTTGTCTTTACAAAGTTCTAAATTTCAAAATCTATTCGAATTTCTACTCCAATAATAATTTTGAATCATTCATGAATGTTTAGAAATAATATTGTAACTCCTAAAAAGTATAGCAGTATTTTTTAAATAAATGAAAAAGTTTAAGAGTATACTTTAAAATTTAGTAAAATTTAAAATTTTATGGGATGTCTATCCCCTGACTTCATAATTGTGTTAAATAATTCAAGAACACTATTGAAGTTTGCATATATTTATTGAGTATCTGCGTATTTCCCTCTTTTGTACATTTATTGAAAAATTTCATGTTACAATTATAATATTAAATTTTTATCGACATGTCGATATTTTCACCAATATTTCTATGTTTTCATGGGTTCCATATTGATATTAGGGATGGATTGATATTTTCATTTTATCGAAGAAAAATTCATGAAATATAAACAATAAAACAATAAAATGTCACTAATGTAAGTAGAATATAAATAATAGTCACGTTCATTCGTTTAAAAAATATAGCACTATCTCCCTTCAACCCTTTGAGTGAATGCGGCAAAATGATGGAAAATCCATGGACCGACCACATCATCTCCACCCCGTAGGAACTACGAGATATAAAATGTTTATTTACTAATTTAAGTTTAGTTTTTGAATGTTTTGTTTTTATAATTTTTTTAAAAATTTCTATCAAAATTGACATTTAATCGATAATTTTGTTCATTTTAAATCCTGGTTACAACTCTAGACCCTAAGGGGTTTTTGGGCGTAGAGTTGAGATGAGATTTTGTTCATATGTCTATAGAGTTTATATATTTATGGAGTTTATATGTCTATATTCGGTATGCAGTATTATTTGGTCTGAGTTCATATGTTTGTATTTAGGGTGCAAAAGTTATATATCTGGGTATCTAATGCAGTTTTTTGAAACTTTTTTATTCAATAATATGCTTTTATGATTATTATTTTTGTTTTAAAATTTTTTTATTCAATAGTTCCATCTTTGTTTTAATAAAATATCGATTGCAATTTTTTCTTTTAATTTTTAAATTTTTTTTTTCTTTTTTGGCAATGAATATCAATTAACCCATTATATTCCTTGTAGAAACATGTTTAAATAAAATGAGAAACCAAAGCGAAATGAAAACTTTTGATTCTAGCTAATTTTTCTCTATGAATTTCATTATCATCTTATTTTTCTTATTTTTCTTCCTATTGTTGCTTTATACTTTTACTATGTTATTATTTTTTTTTCAATTAAATCTCCCACATCATTATAAAAACAATGGAATGTCACCACATTTGTTCGACAATTTCATTCTCATTTCCTCTAAGTTTGGAGGATTATCAGAAAACAAATATCTATTTTTCACTAATTTTTATTCGAAAATGTTTCAAGATTTTTTTTTTCATTTTATGATTTTTTTTGTTGTATGTTACATACTTTTCAACTACATACATACTTTCGTCTAATATTCTTAACATTGGTTTGATATGTGAATTCAATTAAATTAAAATATTTTTTTACAAAGACAAAATAATATATATATATATATATATATATATATATATATTATATATATAATATAATATATATATATATATAATATTTATATATATAATCAACAACCCTACAACATACTTTAACAGTCATCCATCTTATAGTAGTCGGAAGTGGTTGTCGAAGTTGATTATCGAAAATGATTTTTGTTGGGTTTGTAGTCGAAGCTTGAATTTGGTTGCATGAAAGTATATTGGAGTTGGTCGTTGAAGTTTGTCATTGGAGGTGGTTTTCAAATCTCGAAGTTGGTCGGGCAAAAGTGGTTGTCAAAGTTGATTGTCGAAGATGATTTTTATTGGAGATTATAGTCCGAGGTGACTGTTGGAGCCCGAAGTTAGTCGCATGAAGGTGGTATTAGAGTTGTTTGTCGGAGTTTGTCATCGAAGGTGGTTGTCAAAGCCCCAAGTTGGTCGTCGGAGTTGCTCGCTCAAAAGTGATCATCGAAGTTTGTAGTAAGAGTTTGTTGTCAGAGACAATTAGTTGTCGAAGTTGGTAGCGCGAAGGTGGTCGTCAGAGTTTGGTCATCGAAGGTGATTGTCGGAGGCCAGAATTGGTTGTTGGAGTTGGTCGCACAAAGGTTGTCGGAGCTTGGAATTGGTTGTTGGAGCTGTCATCAAAGGTCGTTGTCAGAGCTTAAAGTTATCTCTCGAAGTGTGAGAGTAGCCGATGGGTAGAGCCTTTGAAAACATGGAAAGAAGAGAGAGTTGGTAAAATATACAAACTCAATTCCACAACATTTAAAGTTGGTGGGCCAAATATGAGCCAAACGCCTCTAAAAGTAGATTTCTTAACCACGATATATTAACTGCAGATTTTATAAGTTGATTGCGACCCTAGGGTTTAGAGTGCGCTATATAAACTACGATTATCTTCATGTAGTTTTCTGAAAATATTCTCCCTAATAATACTGTGTATCGATCTTCTTACTTTTTGTATTATTTAATTGTATAACAACCACTATTTAAAAATAATAATAATAATCAATTAAAACTTCAAAAGAAAATAAAAAGTATGAAAAAGTCCGCGTTCTTGTTCTTTTATTCGCTTTATAGCTATAGAGTTCTCGACGCTCTGTTTTGCAACTAAGAAATCGAAAGATCAAAATCCGATCGTTTCAAGAAATCTCAAAGAGAAAGAGAGGGAAATATGAGTTACTACGCCCAGCCACCGCCTCCCGTCGGCGTTCCTCCGCCGCAAGGTAACCTCTGAAAGCCATTACTCTTTAATTCCTCTCTTACTTCCACTACACTTTTATGAAATTCTAAGATCCAAATCGAATAGATCTTACTTTTTCTTTCCGAAAAGTTGATCTACTGTTTGTCTTCATCTCGCTTTCGTGCTTTGATTTGACTGATTTTTGGCTGCGATTCGTTGAATTTTGACGATTTTAGGTTTTCCGCCGCAAGGATATCCTCCGAAGGACGGTTATCCGCCGCCAGGATATCCACCGCAGGGCGGTTATCCACCTGCTGGTTATCCTCCGCAGGGACATCCACCTCCGCCGGCATATGCTCCGGCGTACGGTCATCCTCCGCCTCATCATCAAAACCAAAAGAAAGAAGTTGGATTCGTCGAAGGCTGGTGAGTCGCTGCTTTCTCTTTCGTTTTAACAACTCTTACTGGATGGGATTTGAAAGATTAGGTGATTAATCGGTTGTTGTGCGGCGGCGCCGGCGACTTTTAGTTTCGGAATTTTTGTTTTGTTGTTGGGGAATGTGGAAACAATCGAATCAATAATGACACAGGGTGGAAAGTTCTTTTCTCACATGAACCTGCGCAATTTTTGGGGATTTTTTAAATTTTTTTTTTTTTTTGGAATAAAATGTACTTTTCATTTAAAAAAATAAGGCGTTCAAAGATTTGAAGGGGATTTTAGTCGGTTCAGTATATTTTTCTTTATGAAATGTAACTCAATTTTAGAGATAAGTGAATAAAAAATATTTAAATGGATATTTCTAACAAAATTGAATAAAGAAAAAAAATTTAAAATACATATTTAAATCGATTGATTTCAAATATTGAAAAATGAAATAAAATATTTACAAATAATAACAAAATATTTAAATCACGATATACAAAAATAGTGATTTATCGATATAGACGATAATATTTTACTATTATTTGTAAATATTTTTAGTAGTTTTTTCTTTAAAATAATTTCTCATCTAAAATCAGTAAATAGATTATATTTTATATTTTTAACAAGTTAAAATTAAAAAGTTTATTATTTATATTATATTCGTATCGGTAACATTTTATTGTTTATTCGTGTGTTTCATGAATTTAAAAAGTGGATTCACCATTTTAGATGTACACTCATAAATATTAAAAAAGTTATATATATTGGCCAACATTTCTTAGGAAATAGATGCATTTCTTAGAGAATTTGAGAGATGATGAAAGATGAAGAGCGAAGAACGGCGGTGATTAGAGGAGTAGAAGTGAGAAAGAGGACTATTAGGGAGAGAAAATATCTTTTAGTTTTTAAATTTAAAGATGTATTTTTTTAAAAAAAAACAAATCATATTTTAATATCTTTTAGGGGACGTTTGGCGCACAGAATTGAATTGAATTGAGTTATAATTATTATAAGAAGAGAATAATTAGAAGAGTTGATGAGTGAAAAATGTGAGTTAAATTATTTTTAATAATTGGTGAACTAAATGGTTGGTGAATTTTTTTTACCCAACCCAACTTGGAGGGCCAAATAGCTCTTAGTCTTTTCAATTACGTGTTTGGAATGGGATTCAAGATATGTGCACTGAAATATTGTTATATATATATTCAAAGTCAAACTTTCATAGTTAGTTTATTTTTGTGGAACAAGGTTTTATTGAAATGTACCTTTAAGAAAGAAAATTGTTTTAATGACAAAATTATTAAAAATATTTTCAAATATAACAAAATATCACCGTATATTAATGATAAATATTGATAAATATCTATCAATGTCTATTAATGATAGATGATAGTATAGTCTATTAGTTTCTATTATTGATAGATAGTGACATTTTGATATATTTGTAAATATTTTGATTTATTTTACTATATTCGAAAACAGTTTAATAAGAAATTCTCCACGAAAGTTTTTTCAATTCAATTTCGACATTCTATTGATGACCTTTTTAAACTTTTTTTTTTTCATTTAGTTAATTTCTTCCCTCAAAGTTAATGAAAAATAATAAATAATAAAGCAATTATTTTGTCTTTTTTTAATACAATAGTATATAATAATAAAATTATTTCATAATGTATATAACTTAGGAATCAATTGAGTTTCATGAAAATTAATCTCTTGACCAACTTTATACATACATGACTTACTGTATCAACGAAAACGCGTAAGTTGGACAATATTAATTTTCTATTTGTATTTCTTTCTTCTTTTGTGTCTATTTTACAATGAAATATATAGTTATTATATATTATAATATTATAATTACTAAAAATCCTCTGAATTTGTTTGTAAATTTTGCAGTTTGGCTGCTCTTTGTTGCTGCTTTATGTTGGATGTTTGCTTTTAACGATGGCGTACAGAATTTGAATTTGATCTCCATTGTTCATTGTTTTCATCTTCCATATATTTTGTGAGTGTGTAATATTCATGTTTCTATTCTCATTATACCTAATCTATCTCTCTTCATACTTCTTGAATATTGCTTCCAAAGAATATAGATTTTTAATATTTAATTATTTTCCCTATCTGGATTTTGGATCAACTTTATCTATCTTTTTTCTTTTTGGATTATATTTTTTAGGTTGAATTACAAGTTTAGTTCATGAATGGGGTGTTATACACTTGTACTATTAATAGGGTTTTGAATTTTAAAGAGTTTTTAATAGGTCGAACAATTTCAATTTTATGTTTAGTAGGTCTTTAAACTTTAAAAGTGTTTAATGTGCCCCTCACCTACACTCTCGATTTTGAATCTATGAGGTTCTTGGCATATTCTATGAGACAAAAAATTGAGAGCTAAATGTCTTATTAGCTACAAATTTTAATTTTATAACCAACATATTCGTTAATTTTAAAATATGTTGAATTTTCACGAACTTGTTAGACACAAAATTGAATGTTAAGGACGAAGATTAAATTTTATGGACTATCATTAAGAGATTGAGAATTTTCGTACTAAATATAGAAATAAAAATAATTAATTTATATCTATTTAAGATTATATATAGATATATATATATATATATATATATATATATATATATATATATATATATATGATTTGAGATTATCAACCTAAGCTTATAAACTAAATTGACATACTGAGGTTAGAGATTTGATTATCTACCATACATGTAAAAAAACATATGATTTGAGATTTAATTATACTTGCGTTCACATGTAAGGCAATGAATTGTGCATCGTGGTCAAAGTAAGTTTAGTTCAACAATAATTAACATGACATTCTTCTCTAAAAGTTGAAGGTTCAATCCTAAAGAAAATATGTGCATTCTTTAGGCAGGGAAGAATTAAATGGTTAGATTTAAAGACAGAGAGCTCTTATATACAAACTTACAATTTAACATTTTATCATTTTATTTTGATTAAAATTCAAAGCTTAGTTCTAAACTTTTATATTTGAGTCTAAAAGCTCCTTAAATTTTAGATTATATATATGTATCAGTATGTATATATATATATGCACACACATATATATATTATTGGGATTGATGCCGTAAATCTCGTAAAGTTCTGTAGTTCGTAATTGTATTGTACAAATATTTTATTTATTTAATAAAATATGAGATATATTATTTGACATTTAGTAGCATTAAACCCACAAACTAATAAACTATTATTCAAGGTTATCTTCTGTAGCTTAAACATGTATGTAGACACAGGAGGATCAAGTTTAAGTGATAACCTAAAAGGTCCATAGTAGATAGATAAAGCTGGATACATTATCCTGGTGACAACTACGAGTACGACCCACTTTGTAGATGTTACAATTGTTGTAAAGTGCTACAAATAATCTGATCCTGATCACTCATGTGGAGACATATGAGCAGGGTATTCTATACAAAGAGTTTGTAAGACTGGACCACGAAATGACTAGTCTCATTATATAAAATCGTAACTTACATTTCACCAGGATGACCATAGATGACATGGTTGAATCTTGAGTGAGTTGTGAACTCTTGCCTATGAGGATGATCCTTTAATTTGTATGGGTGAGAGTGGCCAGATTGCCAACTCAATAAGCCTACCATTTTGGGGATTCGTCTGATTGAGCTGGGAACATAACTACATAAAACAGAATTCACTCCTTCCCTGAGGTCGGGGTAAGCATATAAATTGCTCTCTTAAGGACTCATTCTGAGATTTGAACAATGTGGCGTCACACCATCTCCTGTCTCGAGAGGGATTTGGTCATAGTTGGACTATGATTTATTGTTCATTAGAGAGATTAATGATACTTAAGGAGTTAGATGTAACTACATGGGCAAAACGGTAATTTTGGCCTAACTGTACTTACGAGCAATTTTTGAACATCGCATTGTTGACTTGTTATATCCAATGGACATAGAAATATATCTGTAGTGCAAAGAGTGTAGATGTCGATCTTTAGTGGAGTGTCTGACAGTTAATGGATGTTGAATAATATAATCAAAGGAGTTTAATTAATTATTCAAGTACCATTAGTGTGAACCCTGAGCCCTAACTTCTCTACTTGAGTATATTCCCTACTAAGACCAGTGTGGTGAGTAGGTTGATATGAGAATTAATGTGTAATTATAGAGAAAATGGTGAAAAGTTAGAAGAAAGTTTGGGTTTGAAAGCTTGACTCTTGGGTAAAGCTTGAGAAAAATTGGCTAAGTGTAACCCATGCGTTGGAGGCTAGAAAATTGGCTAAGTGTTGTGCCATGTGTTGGCCTTGCTCATTTGAGAGGTTATTTGGGCATTGAAGGAAGCAAAGGTATGGCCAAGAGAAAAGCTATGCGTGGGAAGGCATGCGACAGCCAAAGTCTTGAGGGGTTAGCAAACATGTGGTAGCCTCAAGTGCGCGCGAGCGTGGATGCTGGGCGTTGGAGTTGCGCGCGCTAGACGATCGTGTAACAATGCGCGGAGCTAGGCGATGCAATAGGCAATTGTGTAGCAAGTGAGCGACGCTCAGCGATGCGGTAGGCGATCATGTGACAAGGCGCGGTGCTAAATGATGCGAAGGGTCACACTAAACGATAACACTATGCGATGGATGATAGCGTTAAGGAATGGGGCGTTGGCACTGCACGATCGACATTAGTGCTAGACGATGACACTGGGCAATGGCGTTACGCGATGGACTTGGGTGCTAGATGATAGCCGTGTTGCGCTAGCTACACGATGGGCATTAGCGAGATCTGCATGATGCGAGAGCTGTGCGGTAGGCTGTGTGCTATGCGTTGGGCGAGAGCGAGATCATCGGGTAACAATTATCAGCGTGAGGTCACTAAACAATGAGCTAAACGATGGGGCGGTGAGCTAAACGAGTGGACTTGTATTGATCAGCATTAATCACCGATTAAAAACACTAGATGTCCTTTGCACCGGATTTACTCCATGAAAGTCGAAGGTGTCGGGCTAAGATTTAATGAGAAGCAGTGGAAAGTAGTAAAAAAATGGGAAGGCGAACTTCAAACGATCAGTTTGATCATTTCCTCCGTGAAAATTTAGAGTTCTTGGTGTCGTTGGAAAGCTCTGAGAGTCTACTTTTAGAGGGGACACTTCTGGGAGAAGTCTTCATCGGATTAAGGCCGAAGAAGGAGAAAGTTCCAGAGGTTCTATTCTCGGGTGAATCCGGGTCATCGTTAAAGAATTGAGTTTCTAGGACAGACCACGAGGAGTCTAAAGCTGAAATTTTAAGGTAAGCTTCCTGAGAAAATTTTTAACAAGTTTGTAGAAGAAAATTTCTTGAGATGAGCTCTGGAATTCGAGTTATTAATTTTGTAAGTTAAATTTGGAATTTCATGAACAAACATGCAGCTGCTTGAGTTGAGTAAACTGACAGCTCGAGGTGAAACGCTTAGACAAACCAAGGGCTGAGCTTTTCCTTGTGTTGGACCTGCTGTGTAGGTTGAAGAGAGCTTGCAGTGGAATCTTGGATGCATAAGTAGCCTTGAGGATGACCATGTACAGCTGTAAGAATACTTAGAGAGAAAAATGTAGGTTGCATAAGTGGTGTTGCGTTTGTGAAGAGCGGTTGGAAGCTTTGCATGAGCCAAATCTCAAAGAAATTCCTAAGTGCTAAGACATACAGCAAGGTTTGATACCAGTGATAGAAGCACATCGACCCTTGAGGAATAGTTCTAAAAGTTGTGAGTGACTAAATATTTATAATGTTTTAAAGAAATCATGTTTTAAAGAAAGATTATTCTCATGTTAGCTAGTTTTACAAAGTAAATTCCAAGAAAACCATGAGTTATGTTTTATACGCATGCTATGTATGAAAGTTTATTGAAAAACTGTTTATGTGTATTTAATTACACCAAGCATGCGTTAGTATCTTTAAAGACACGTTTTCTATGCATCATGCTTTACATGCTTTAAAGAGAAAGTCATGGTATGACTAGTTTTACTTGAAACTCGATACCGAGGGACATTTGAGAAGGTATCCGAGTAGCTCGATAGGACATTTTGAGAAGGTATCTGAGCAAAAGTACCTAAGGCATGACGGTACTTAGTTATGGTCACGTGCACGTAGGTAGTTAAAGTCAGAGATTGAGCAAAAGAGTTCTCTCTTGACTAAGCAGTTGACGTTGGGATTAAATTACAACAGGGTTATTCTCAACTAAGGAACAATTAATGTTTTATGATGAAAACTACTTTATTATGCTTTATGCTTGAAAAATATTTATATTGCAGTACAAGGTTACTGTACAAATTTATATTTTAGTTTAATCTCTTTATTGAGACTTTTGCATGAGAATTAGTTTTCTTTCTTAAGGCACTCACCGGGCTAGCAAGCTCACCCCATTTTCAAATGTTTTCCTTTTCCCTAGGTAGCGGTCAAATTCTCAGGAGGTAGCTCTGCATCTGCTCTGCCACTCAAGGACAAAAGTTATTATAACCCATCTGTTAGGTGATTACAGTAGATATTGTACCAAGTGTTGTCTAATGATGTTTAGCAGGATTATGAGTATATCTACTCAATCTACTCAAAGCATATGCAATATCAAATCTAGTATAGTTCATTAAAAATATAACACTATAAAAAAATTTTGCATATTCAAATTGAAAGGCACTTTCACCCTCATTCATTTAAAGACTCATACTAGGGCCATAAGGTGTTCTTACAGGTGTAATATCAAAACCGTCAAATTTATTTAGCATTTTTCTTTCAATATAGTGTGATTGACATAAAGAGAAACCATTTTCGATTTTTCTATCTTAACACCAATTATCATGTCAGCCTCACCTAAATTTTTAATTTCAAACTGTGAGGATAGATATAACTTGGTATCGTTAGTTATATCGATGTTTGTACCAGATCTATATATCATCAATATACAAACATATAATCACACAGTTAACTCCAGACGACTTTGAGTAAACACATGTATCAGAACAGTTTACTTTAAAACTATTGTGTACTAAAGTGTTTTTAACTTTTTCATATCATTGTTTAGAAAGTTATTTTTGACCATAAAGAGATTTTGTAAGTTTACAGACCTTAATTTCTTAACCAGCAACAATAAAACCTTCAGGTTATGTCACATATATTTCCTCTTCCAAATCTCCATTGAGGGATGTCATCTTTACATCCATTTGATGAATTAGAAGGCCACATATCACAACATAGGCTATCAATGCTCTAATAGTGGTTATTTTAGTCACGGGTGAGTAAGTATCAAAATAGCCTATGCCTTGCTTTTGTGTGTATCCCGCAACCGCTAGTTTAACCTTAAACTTGTTTATTGTACCCCATGGTTTTATTTTCTTATTCAAGACCCATTTACACCTAATGAGTTTATTTTCTTTAGATAGTTCCACTAATTTTCATGTTTGATTCAAAACTAAGGAATCTAATTCACTCTTGATTGCCTTTTTCCAAAAACTATAATCTATTGAGCTTAAAGCTTATTGATAGGTTTTTGGATCCTCATCTATTAAGTACATGTACGCAAATTAATTGTATATTTTATTTGAATTTTCAACTATAAAAGTAGTTAGAAAATCATGTCCAAATTCCGTACTAACTCTTTAATTTAAGTGTGTTATTAGGGTTAGAAAGAGGGAGTTCAGACATTTGATCAATGCTTGAAGTACTAGCAGTTTGACTATTGAGTGAATTATCTACTGATTTACTACCTATTTTAATCATACGAAAAACATGCTAAAAAAACACAGTATCTCTATATTCACACATTGAATTATCACTTAAACACATAAACCTATATACAACACTATTATAAGCTTAACCGACGAAAACGCAGTCAAAAGTTTTAGATCCTACAGTGGATTTCTTGAATTCTGGACATGTTACCTTGGCTAAAAACCCTCACAAACTTAAGTAATCCAGGTTAGTGGATAACTCTTTCACAACTCATAGGAAGTCTTTTATCCAGCTTTTTGTGAGGAACCCTGTTAAGAATAAAACAGGTAGAAAGCATAGTTTCTCCCCACATGTTATTGGACAATCCATAACTTAATAACATAATATTCATCATTTCTTTTAGAGGTCTATTCTTATGTTCGGCTATGCTATTTTGTTGAGGTGAATACGGAGTAATTACTTCATGAATTATACTGTTTAATTCACGTAATTCCTTAAGAAAAGTGTCACTATATTCACCTCCTCTATTGAATCTAATTCTTTTTATTCTTCTATCTAATTGATTTTCTACTTTTGTTTTGAATTTCACAACCATGCTACTAGCTTCATCCTTTGATTTTAGAAGGTAAATTTTTGTATATTTAGAATAACCATCAACAAAATATATATAATATTTTTTTACCATTGCAACTTATAATGCTTCTAAAATCAGCTAGATCTATGTGAATTAACTCAAGTAATTATGTACTGCTTATTGTTATTGATTTAAAAGGCCTTTTAAAAAATTTTCTTCTACACATATTGGACATTTATTATTATCATGTGAATCAAATACATTAATAAGATGCAAAATTTTAAGCCTTTTAATTGGTGCAACATTAACATGTCTTAATCTACCATGCCACACATCAAATGATTCAACCATATGAGCAAAACGAGAGGCTTTTTCATTCATGGAAATAGGAGCAGAAACAACATTCAAAACAAATAGACCATCAGACAGATATCTCTTACCAACAAAGTCATCATTTTTGGCGATGATAACCTTGTCAACTTCAAACACAATCCAAAGCCCTACTTTGTTCAACAGACTCCCCGATACCAAATTCCTACACAAAGAAGGAACATACCGTATATCACTAAAGGATGGAGTTTTTCTAGAAGTAAAGATAATTGAGTGGCTTGTGCCTAGAGGTAGACTTTGGACAATTATAAATAGGGGAGAAGAGAAGCTTGGTTCTTCCAATTCACTCGGGCAAAATTAGATTTTTCTTGAGTCATATTAAAGATAATTGGGTATAGAATAGGCCCCTAGGTTGCCATAGTAATAAAAGATTGGGAAGTTTGGAAAAACTTGAAAGAAATTATGTAACAACCCGACATTTCGAAATCTCTAACAAGGGTCATTACTCATAAATGTACATCTGAAACTCAAACATTTTAACCATTGAGGAAAATAAAATGTATTAGAACAATAAAGACAATTTCCAAAACAACCTATATAATTAATAAATAAACAAATAATCAGAACCTTTGTTCAGGGCTTTTAAAACAACTAAGAAAAATTAACATTCAAACAGACAAAATTTTGGACCAGCATCAAGTTCTAAATCAAAACAAATAACTTGAAAACACAAATTAAGTAGAAATGATTTCATCTCCTATGTGGCACGGTCATGGGTCTCTCTACTCACTCGCCAATTTGTTCTTGTCGTTACCTGAAAAACATAAAATAAGAAAGTTTGAGTATGAAAATACTCAATAAGTGACCCCCTACTGGGGCCATTTGGGTGACCTATTTGAAGGAACCGTCGAAGATTCACAACGGAAGGAGATCGTCCTAATTTTTAGTTTTCACAGATACCAAGTTTTACAGAACAAAAATATACTTAACAAACAAATTTTACAGCATGCTCATTAAAAAAAAAAAAAGATGGAAAAATAGGGCTTGGAAACCCTTATATTTGAAGAACTTTTCTTCAAAATCCGTCAAACTGAAATCATGAACAAAATCGAACCAATAGGGTACAACCAATTGGAGTCCTCTGTATTATCTAGGATGAGAATCCAAGGAGTTGTGGGCTCTTGGAATTTTGGCGAGGGAAATAATTTAGAGATGAAAGGAGGGGAGAAAAATTTTGTGCGGTAGATTTTCTGAACAACAACACAAAAAAAAAAAAAAAAATGTACACACTATTCTCTGTCAAATCTTCTCTATGGGATTAGGCAAGTGGGAATTTTTACTGGGCATACAGTGCCCTAGTTTGTTGATTTGTGTACTTTGTATTTTAGTTTAATCTTTACATTGTACACCCCGTTAGTTTTAGATTAAGTGGGAGATTGTTGGGATTGATGCCTTAAATCTCATAGAGTTCTATAGTTTGTAATTGTATTGTACAAATATTTTATTTATGTAATAAAATATGTGATGTTTTTATTTCAAAATTAATTTCATTAACCACAAACCAATAAACTAACATCCAAGGTTATCTTGTAGCTTAAACATGTATGTAGAGACATATGTGTGGATCATGTTTAAGTGATAACCTAAATGATTTGTAGTAGATGGATAAGGCTGGATATCTTATCCTGGTGACATTACGAGTATGGCCCGCTTTGTAGATTTTACAATTGTTGTAAAGTGCAGAAAATGATCTGATCCTAATCATTCACGTGGAGACATGTGAGCGAGGACATTCTATACAAAGGAGTTTGTATAAGATTAGACCACGAAATATTTAGTTTCATTATATAACACCGTTTCATAATAGAGACTTACATTTCACCAAGATGACCATAGGTAATATGACCCGAATCCTGAATGAGTTATGAACTCTTGCCCATGAGGGCAATCCTTTGATTTATATAGGTGAGAGTGGCTAGAACACCAACTCAATAACCTTACCATTTTGGAGATTCGTCTGATTGGGGAGCTGGGAACACAACTACACAAGAAGAAATTCACTCATTCCTCGATGTTGGGACAAGTAGATAAACTACTCCTTTAAGGAATGATTTTGGGGCTTGAAGAATGTGGTGCCACTCCCTCTCCTGGCTCGAAAGGGTTTTAGTCATAGTTGAACTATGATTTATTTTTCATTAGAAGGATCAGTGATACTTAAGAAGTTAGATGTAACTATAGGGGCAAAACGGTAATTTTGGTCCAGCTGTACTTACGAGCAATTTGTGAAAGATCATTGTACTATTGATTGATTATATCCAATGGACATAAAAATATAGATGTAGTGCAAAGAATACAACTGTCAGATTTTAGTGCAGTGCTCGATAGTTAACGGATGGTGAATAATTTAACTAAAGAGTTTAATTATATTCATGTACCGTTGAAGCTTCAAACTACAGGTCCATGAGGTCCCCTCGGTAGCTCAACGGGGTTTAATGAGAATCATTTTTTGGATTAATTTGAATTGTTCAAATTAATTAAGGGAACTAATTATGTATGATATAATTATATGATATAATTACTATAATGTATTGATACATTATAATATTAATGAGAGAAAAAAATATTTGAATATGGTTCAAATATTAATTATATTAATTAGATTCATATTGTTAAATTTATTGTAAATGTGATTTATATTAAAGGGTTGTTTGGGGCGCTGAGTTAAGATAGGATGCCTGGAGTTCATATGTCTGTGGAGTTCATATATCTATGGAGTTCATATGTCTATGTTTGGGGTGCAGAGTTATTTGGCCTGAAATCACATGTATGTGTTTGGGGTGCAAAGTTGAGTTCATATGTCTGGGCTATGGTTCGTTGATTTTTTTATTCGAGCTTAGAAGTGTATTGTATAAAATAATTGAAAAAATAAGTGTAAATATGAATTATGCATTGATGCATTTATGATGCGTTAGTAACACGTTGATGCGTTAGTAACGCGTTGATGCGTTAGTGATGTGCAACAGAACGTATGACACTTCTTTATTGATGTTCAAGTTTTCCTAAATCAGATCCAAGTATAAATCCAACTCAAGTTCCTGGTAAGTCCAAGGTCGAACTCAGATATTCAGATTAAAGCTAACGCAGACCTTGAGTTGTAACTATTGTAGAGATATCCTAAGTGTATGTAGAAATGAGTTATTTACACTAAGCTGCTGTGTGTGTGCAAGAAGATACAAAAGGGTCAAGTAGAGAATGATGGGTCATGTGAAAATGGAGTTTGATACAAGTGATGTGTGTCGATCTAAGTTAGATGTACACGAACAAAAATACGATGCGAATGAGATGATTTGTTTATCTTCTCTTATGCGTTAGACTCTAATCGACATTTCTCAATGCAAATATCATACAATACCTATCTCTAGGATGTATGCGTCAAACACAGGATGTAATAAAACACCAGTGTGTCTATCTTTAGATGTACTAAGCGTTCTAACTTGATGCTAACTTACTTATTCTCTCGAATAGTTTAAGCTAAAGATGCTTTTACCAATTGATTTAGTTAGCTTAAGCGTTCGAAATGAAATTTTGCATGAAGTTATAGATGCATCCAACATAAACATGAAATAAACAGTGGCAAAGTATGATAGATCAAATATGAGAATTTATAAAGAAATTGATTGTCTTTATAAAACAAATACTTAATCAGATGAGAGATGAAAGCGATAAGTAAGATGAAATGAAAGGAGTCAAGCCGTAGAGTACAATCTCTTGTCCTCTTTGGCTCAATTCTGGTTCGTGTACAACCACTTATGGAAGAATTGGAAGAAATGTCTCTCTCGAGCTCAGCTTCCTCCGCTCCTTGATCGGCGATGGTGGTGGTTCTCTTCCTTTTTGTTCTTCTCGACACCACAGTACAGCTCTAAGGATCTAAGATTCTAAACTAAGACTAAAAAAACTTGAGAATAAGAACTTCGGAGAACTCTTTCATTTGATGAGATTTCTTCTATTTATACGCGTCGATCTTCTCCAACTTGATGATGGGCAACATTAAATTCCATACCTTGGTCAGCCGCCTGACATTCAGATGCTTTTCAGACACCCCCCCCGCTGCAGGTGCCCATGCTTGCAAGTGGTGATTTGACACAAACAGCTCGAATCAATGAATCTTCCTTGCATTGAATCCCTCTGACGCATGCCTTATGCATTAGACTTTGCCCGCAACCCTTTTTTTTTAATCATGCGTTAGCTTTTTGTTGAGATCCTACAATATAATGCGTTAGTGTCGCAGTATTTTAGCAATAAACATTCTTTTGCATGAGTTTGATAGTGTTCGAGTAATTCCATGCGTTTTCTCTAAAAATGATGAGATTTTATCATTAAAGACCCTAATTGTTCCAACTTTTGAGTCACAATAACTTGTATTTCTACAAGTTATCACACCCCCAAATTTGTACAATGCTTGTCCTCAAGCATTCCATAAATAATTCTTTGTTTACTCCCTTGTCTTTAGTGTGTAGTGTTCACCTGTCATCATATTCACTTATAAGCTTGAGACTGGAGTTTGGAAAATGTAATGCAGGTTGATTCTGTTCTAAAAGAAAGAATGTTTTATTTTAGGTGCAGCAAGCTTTTGGTCAGCAACTCCTTTCGTTCCTCAAAACATTCCGTTTTTTTCTAAATCAGCAATAATGCATTAGATGCTTTTTTAAAAAAAGATGCCGGTTAAAAGAGAAAAGTAATAAATTTTCAGTTACCCATGCGTTGTTCCAGTGTCCCATTTTCGTTTTGGCTTACCCCCACAGGGTGTCATGCGAGCATCCAACTACGGGTGAGAGCCCTTCACAACTAAACTCATATCTAACATTCATGCGTTTCAAGATACAGCTTCTTTAAACTAGATAGAGGACTTTTGGGATGCATTGGTCTAGGAGACTTAACTTCGTTTTGGCTTGCCCCTACGGGTGTCATGCGAGCATCCGACTACGGCTAAGTATTGGTTCCAATTTTTAACTCATGCCAATTTGAGGTTTTTCTTTTAGAGTAATGATAGAAGAGTTGTGTTTAACATCTTTCTATTTTGTTTCATTTCTTTTTTATGTACTCGATTAATGCGTCTTAACTCGGATTTCGAAAAGGCTTTGAGAGTTTCGAAAGGAGTTTTGATTTAAAGCTTGCATGCGTTAGAAAGAAAACATGTAGTCTTTTTAGAAAAGATCAAGCTTTGTTGATTTTCCTAACGCCTACTTTGTACTTATAAATTTCATATTATTAATATCATTAAGGTAAAAAAACGCACAAGACTAAAAAAATAGCTAAAGAACAAGAAAAGTATGCTAAGGACAAACACAAGGATAAAAAAATGATAGAAATTTCATTCATTTTCATTGGATAACTAATGGATTAAACAAAAATAGCAAACATATACAAAAGATTAATAGAAACAAAAAAACAAAGTAACTAACACCCTAAAACTTATTGTGCTGGCGCGTCATCCCTGCGTTCTTCTGCAGGGTCTTCATCCATGAAGCGTAGAGGGTTCCTAAGGTGAGCAGGTAGCGGTGGCAAGGCAAACATTCCGACCAAGACCTGATTAATATACTGCGTTGTGTAGACAAACTGGTCTTGCATTCTTCTTGTTTGCTACCGCAAGTAATCTTTTAGAACCCTATTTTGTTGTTGAAGAGTTTCAATGGATGCGACCAGTGATCTGAGTTGATCACTAATAAAGTTTTCAACTCATCAATATCAGTGCATGTTTGTGGTGGTGCTAGCTCTTCAGTTCGTTCAACTGGGTCTTCAATATTTCCTGTGTTACTTTACCCTAATCCGGTTGGTTAAAAAATGACTAGAGGAGGTACAAAAATTGTAATTGGAGTAGGTAAGGGCGAAGGAAGGGGACTAGGGATTTCTTGATCTAAATTGGCAGCTCATGGTGCGTTGGATTAAGACTCCCTTCTTGCGGGGCCAAAGATGAGTCTGGGAGAGGGATGTTTAGGTCTGGCCACGCTTTTTCATTAGTAAATGTAAGCATCGCTTCATAATCATCATTCTTCGAAGCTTCATCGCTATGTTCAATCACCCGGACGCATCTTCTTTTGGAGGCACGTTTGGAAGGTCGAAGTCTGGCTGCCGCGTCCTTGCGAGGTAGGGCAGACTGATGTGGCGAACCGCGAGGCAGATGCCTGATCAACTTGATATCCATCAAACCATCGATTTTCTTATAATCATCCCCCAGAGGGATGCCCCCGCATTCACACAGCATGCAAATCAGCCAAGGGAAATATAGTTGTCCTCGTGGTTTGGCTTTAATGGCTTTGATCTGGTCTCTTATTATCCTCCCAATATCTAGAGGAATGCGCTGCATGATACAGTAAGTGGCCAGGACGCGTTCTCTTGATAATGTCTCATCATGCGTTGTAGGCATGATGCTTTTCTTAATCAAATAAAACCAAAAGTTTACGTCTGGTTTTAGGTTCCTGGAAGCTAAGATTTTTACTCAATTTCTTGATGTTTGCCATTTGCTTCCAGGCTTGGCCACTACTCTTAACGCATCTTCTACTTGGCTTGGTGTCAGATGTTCTAAGATACGGTTTCCCTCTGCGTCCGAGTTACTTGTAATATTGAACACTTCATTAATTTTATCAGCTGAGAAGCGCACCAAAATGCAATCAACGAACACTGTACTTGTTCGTTGATTTTATGATTCGAGATTAGGAGTGTTTATATAAAATAATTGGAAAAATAAGTGTAAATATGAATGATGCGTTGATGCATTTATGATGCGTTAGTAACGCGTTGATGCATTAGTGATGTGCAACAGGACGTATGACACTCCTCTATTGTCGTTCAAGTTTTCCTAAATCAGATCCAAGTATAAATCCAACTCTGGTTCCTGGTAAGTCCAGGGTCGAACTCAGGGATTCAGATTAAAGCTAATGCAGTCCTTGCGTTGTAACTGTTATAGAGATATCCTAAGTGTATGTAGAAATGATTTATTTACACTAAGCTATTGTGTGTGTGCAAGAACATACAAAAGGGTCGAGTAGAGAATGATGGGTCGTGTGAAAATGGAGTTTGATGCAAGTGATATGCGTCGATCGAAGTTAGATGTACACGAAAAAGAATACGATGCGGATGAGATGATTTGTTTATCTCTGTTTATGCGTTAGACTCTAGTCGACATTTCTCAATGCGAATATCATACAATACCTATCTCTAGGATGTATGCGTCAAACACAGGATGCAATAAAACACCAGTGCGTCTATCTCTAGATGTACTAAACATTCTAACTTGATGCTGACTTACTTATTCTCTCGAATAGTTTAAGCTAAAGATGCTTTTACCAATTGACTTAGTTGGCTTAAGTGTTCGAAATGAAATTTTGCATGAAGTTATAGATGCATCAAACATAAACAAGAAATAAACAGTGGAAAAGTATGATAGATCAAATATGAGAATTTATAAAGAAACTGATTGTCTTTACAAAACCAATACTTAATCAAATGAGATATGAAAGCGATAAGTAAGATGAAATGAAAGGAATCAAGCTGTAGAGTACAATCTCTTGTCCTCTTTGGCTCAATTCTGGTTCATGTACAACCACTTGTGGAAGAATTGGAAGAAATGTCTCTCTCGAGCTCAGTTTTCTCCGCTCCTTGATCGGCGATGGTGGTGGTTCTCTTCTCTCTTGTTCTTCTTGGTACCACAGTACAGCTCTAAAGATCTAAGATTCTAAACTAAGACTAAAAAAACTTGAGAATAAGAACTTCGGAACTCTTTCATCTGGTGGGATTTCTTCTATTTATAGGCATCGGTCTTCTCCATCTTGATGATGGATAGCATAAAATTCCATACCTTGGTCAGCCGCCTGACACTCAGATGCTTTTTAGACGCCGCCCGCTGCAGGTGCCCATGCTTGCAAATGGCGATTTGACACAAACAGCCCAAATCAATGAATCTTCCTTGCGTTGAATCCCTCCGACGTATGCTTCATGCGTTAGACTTTGCTTGCGACACTTTTTTTTAATCATGTGTTAGCTTTTTGTTGAGATCCTGTAATATAATGCATTAGTGTCGCAGTATTTTAGCAATAAACATTCTTTTGCATGAGTTTGATAGTGTTCGAGTAATTCTATACGTTTTCTCTAAAAATGATGAGATTTTATCATTAAAGACCCTAATTGTTCCAACTTTTGAGCCGCAATAACTTGAATTTCTACAAGTTATTAGCTATCTGGTGCAGTTTTTTGAACTCTAAATAATATGCTTTTACTGTTTTTGTTTTGTAACTTTTTTATTTAGTAATTTTACCCATCTTTGTTTGAATAAAATATAGATTGCAATTTTTTTCGTTTAATTGTTAAAACTTTCTTTCTTTCTTTCTTTCTTTTTTGGGCAATGAACAACAATTTCATTACATTTCTTGTAGAAATATTGTTAAATAAAATGAGAAACCAAAGAGAAATAAAAACTTTTGATTCCTAATTTTTCTCCATGGATTTCATTATCATCATCATCATCTTCTTCTTCTTCCTGATGTTGCCCTATACATTTACTATGTAATGAATTTTGTTAATTAAATCTCTCTCATCATCTTAGCAGCCAATGGAATGTCACCACATTTTTTCAACAATTTCATTTTCAATTCCTCTAAATTTGGAGGATCATCAGAGAAAAAATTTCTATTTTTCACTAATTCTTGCAGGAAAATATTCCAGGAATTTTTTTTTCATTTTATGTTTTTTTTATATATGTTACATACTGTTCAACTACATACTTACTTTTCGTTTAAATATTCTTAAAACTCATTTGATATGTAAATTAAATTAAATAAAAAAAAAATTTAATAATTTTTTACGTATAAATATTGCACTTAATGTAGACAAAATAATATATCTTTTTATATAATCAACCACTCTACAACATACTTTAACAATCATCAGTCTTATAATAGTCGGAGGTGGTTGTCAAAGTTGATTATCAAAGATTCTTTCACTGGAGTTTGTAGCCGAAGGTGGTTGTCAGAGCCTGAAGTTGGTCGGATGAAGGTGGTATTGGAGTTGGTTGTTGAAGTTCGTCATTAGAGGTGGTTTTGAAATTTTGGTATTGGTCGGGCGAAGGTGATCGTTGAAGTTGATCATCGGAGATGATTTTTGTCAAAAATTGTAGTCGGAAGTGGTTGTTGGAGACCGAATGTTAATTGCATGAATGTGGTATTCGAGTTGGTTATTAGAGTTTGTCGTCGGAGGTGGTTGTCAAAGCCCTGAATGGGTCGTTGAAGTTGCTCATTCAAAAATGGTCATTGAAGGTTTTTTTCATTGGAGTTATTAGTCAGAAGTGGTTTTCAGAGCCTGGAATTTGTCATTGAAGTTGGTAGCGTGAAGGTGGTTGTTAGAGTTCAGTTAACGGAGGTGGTTGCCGAAGCTCGAAATAGGTTGTCGGAGTTGGTCGCGTGAAGGTTGTCGAAGCCCGGAGTTGGTCGTAGGAACTGTCATCAGAGGTGGTTGTCGGAGCCCAGATTTCGTCGTCAGAGTTGTCATCAGAGGTGGTTGTCGGAGCCCGAAGTTGGTCGCCAGAGTTTTCATTGGAGGTGGTTGTCAGAGCCCAGAGTTAGTTCCCGTTATGTGACAGTGGCCGATAGGTGAAGCCATTGAAAACATTGGAAGAAGGGAGAGTTAGAGTGAGTTGGTAAAATATAACAACTTAACTCTACTCATATTGGTGAGTCAAACACCCCATAAATGTCATTAGTGAAAGAAAGGAAACTATACGTTATATTGTACTAATACAATATAGAAACTATAGGTTATATGTTATATTTGATATAACATATAGTTTAATATATATATATATATATATATGTATGTATGTATGTATGTATGTATATATATATATATATATTTTATGTATGTATGTATGTATGTATCCAATGTTTTATTGAATATTGTAACTCCCTCCCTACCTTTTGCTAGAGTGGGAGGTTATTCCTCATTCAGTGCAGTTTTTGAAACGAGATACATAAACTTTCTCTCAACATAGAAACGTTATGTGCAAATTCCAATTATCTTCCTCCTTCTCTCATCTCCTTTTTCTAAAATAGTTAGAGCCTCACATTCTCCTGGATTCTCACCCAGAAAACAAGGTTTCCTTCACGGTGGCGCCCATTTGGAGTACGAGGGAATTCTTTCAATTGAAGAATTGTTCTTTAAGGGTAAGGGTTATGAACCATAATTTATTTTTCTGTATTATTGTTAAAAGCATGTTGTATCTTTTTTGTTGAATGCATAAATTTTGCATTGCTTACTGTAAAATTTTCATTATATAAATTTGGGAAAATTGGGACAATCTGCTTCTGTTCAAGGACCCTTAATATATGGTTTCTACAATTGGTATCAGAGCCAAGTTTATGGCCAAATATTTTTTCCAAGATTTTGGAATATTTTTTTTACAGTGTTGGTGGGTTAATCATTCTGTATAATTCATGTGATGAATTCTGTGTTGAATGTGATTTATATTAATGGATGTTTTCGTGATTGGGCATATGGATTCTTTGCTTATTTTACGAAATTGTATTGTAAGAGCCCATCTTTTGGGGAATTACTTTTGCGATAGAGTCTGTATTATTTGTTGTTGAGTCGTTCATGGTGGTTCCTGCCCGGATTCTGTAGAAGATAAGGCAAAAAATGGTGGAGTTTCAAAGCAGTTCGAAATTGTACAATGGGCGACTGTATAGTAGCGTCGCGATGTGGTGCCCTAGCATCGCAACGCTGCGATGCGGCAACTGAAGGAAAACTTTGTAGCGTTACGACGCTAGGGCACGATGTCGCGACACTCTGAGATGGAGTTTACACACGATTCAACTCCGGTTCAACTTTGATTCGCACGTGGTTGCTAGTTCGGTTCGATCCATGGGTTCTTTGGTTTGGTGGTTTTGGGTTCATCTGAACCGATTCCTGGTCTAGATCGAGAGGTTCAAGGCATGGTTCAGTGATTTTGGATATTTTTTGTAATAGTTAGATTTTTTTTCCCTTTTAGATGTCCAATCCAAGTTTCTTAATTGCTTTTATATTATACATGTGATGTATGATTCATTTTATTATTATATGCTATATTGTATGTCATGAAGTATAAAATCCCACCATAGGTTATGCATTTATTTTCATGCATCATTTATATTATAAGCGGTATAAAATATGTATATGCATGATTTAATAAATATAGCATGTTCATATTGAAGGATCCCTATGAAGAGTGAGCAGTGGAAGCGGATCGTCCCAATTTTAAAAAAAATTAGATGCAATTGATGGATCCCTGTGTAGGGTGCACAGCGAAAGCGGATCGTCCCAATTCTAAAAAATTTACAGAACACAATTTTACGGAGAAAAAGAACAGATCATGCATTTAATTAAACAAAATATACAACATGCTTGAGAAACTAAGAAGAGAAAAAGGGAGTAGAAGACTTACCCTTGAAGAATAAAATCTTCATGTTTCCTTTTCACTGTGAAAATCACAAACTTCAAAAGGGCACTACCACAAAAGCAACCTCGATATTCTCTAGTTGAGAATCCAGGAGGAGTGGGGTCTGACTATTTTGGTGAGGGAAGGAATTGAGAGAGGAGAAGAGAGGAAGAGTCTAAGATCTCAGAACCCCTTGTGAGATTTTTCTATATGTTTTTTTTTCCACTACATAGAGAAGAAGAAAATATAACAAACCCACATACACGATCTGGAGAGAAAGAGGGGGGAGGAAGTTACAACTCCCTCCCAAATAACATTAATTCAAAAATAAATAAATAAAATTTATTTATTTATTTATTTAGTATATATTCATATGATAACTACCTTATCATATAATATATATTAAACTATATGTTATATCAAATATAACATAAATTTCTCTCACCAATGACTTTTAATATAAAACACATTTATTTTAATTTTAACCATATAAATCCAATTCATATAATTAATATTTTAATCATATTTAAATATTTATTTCTTCTCATAAATACTTAATATGATAATGTATCAAATATATTATAGTAATTATATCATATATAATTAATTAAATTAGTTATATCACATAGAATTAATTCCCTCAATTAATTTGAACAATTCAATTTAATCCAAAAACCGATTCTCATTAAAACCCATTGAGCTACTAAGGGGACCTCAAGGACCTGTAGCTTAAAGCTTACGTAAATAATCAATTAAACTCTTTAATTTAAATTATTCACCATCCATTAACTGATGGGCACTCCACTAAAGACCGTCGGCTGAACTCTTCGCACTACAGATATATTCCTGTGTCTATTGGATAGAACCAATCAATAGTACGATGACCTTTCACAATTTGCTCGTAAGTACATCTAGGCCAAAATTACCATTTGCCCCTATAGTTATTTCTAACTTCTTAAGTACCACTAATCCCTCTATTGAACAATAAATCATAGTCCAACTATGACCAAACCCCTCTTGGGCTAGAAGAGGGTGTGGCGCCAAATTTTTCAAGCCTTGGAATCAGGCTTTGAGTGAGCAATTTATCTACTTACCCCAATGTTTGGGAAGGAGTGAATTCCTTCTTGTGTAGATGTGTTCCCAACTCCCCAATCAGACGAATCCCCAAAATGGTTGGCTTGTTGAGTCAGCGATCTGACCACTCTCACCCATACAAATCAAAGGACCACCCTCATAGGCAGGAGTTCACAACTCACTCAGGATTCAGGTCATGTTACCTATGGTCATCTTGGTGAAATGTAAGTCTCTATTATGAACGATGTTATATAATCCGACAAAACATTTCATGGTCTGGTCTTATATAAACTCTTTTGTATAGAATATTCCCGCTCACATGTCTCCACATAAATGATCAATATCAAATCATTTGTAGCATTTTGCAACAATTGTAACATCTACAAAATGGGCCATACTCGTAGTGTTACCAGGTGAAGGTATCTAGCCTTATTCATCTACTACAGACCATTTAGGTTATCACTTAAACATGATCCACCCATATATCTCTATATACATTTTTAAGTTACAAGATAACCTCAGATATTAGTTTATTGGTTTGTGGTTAATACAACTAGTTTTGAAATAAAACATCAAATATTTTATTAGATAAATAAAATGTTTGTACATTACAATTACAAACTATAGGACTCTACGAGATTTAGGGCATCAATCCTAACACATGCATCACATAGTGTAAATGTTATAATATATGCATGTATGCATTAATAGCATATCCATGCATCATTTATATTATAATTGTTATAATATAATGTTCAATGAATGTATGGATGTATGTTGTAGCATGTTTCGTTTTATCATTTAAATGTTACATATATTAGTAATGAAATGAATTTGCATGAAGCATGACACTACCTTAAATAATTTATAAATGTTATAATTTACTAAAGTATGTTGTAGTATGCAATGTAGTTTTAATTTATTTCATTTATTTATAATGGTTATAACTAAATGAAATTAGAAATTAAAATTGATAATTCAGAATTGCATGCAAATCTTATGTTAAAATCATCTTTTGAAATTGTTTTAAAACATGATTCAGTTAGACCTAAGATCACATTTCTAATGAGATTAGAATTTTTTAACTTTGCTCTTTTAATCGGCTTAATCGGATTAAATTGATTCTTAATAAAAGATTAATCTTGTAACAAATATATCTATAAAGGACCTTTTGTCTAAGACTAGTTCTGTCTAGGTTGGGGTATGTAAGTTGACGGAAACATAACACCCCTACCTAGGAACTTACTTGGAAAGGTGAATTAAATAGATTTGTTACAAGCATGCAAGTTTGATCAAAGTTTGTTAAAGAGTTTAACAACCTTAATCAAAATTATTTAACTATCTAAAGGCAAGTGTTGTTATTTGGCAAATTAAACTTTCACTTAGTTGAAATCAGTAGCTGGATTTTCCTAAGTTAATTAATCCTAGGTAAAATACTCATTAGAAGGAAAACAGGGTATATGATATTTCATTTTTCCTCTTAACGTTTCTCCTTAAAAGTTCACACCGTGAGATCTATACTCGACCTCGAGGCACCTTAAGTGCCCCCCTACGGATGACATTTATATAAATCAATATCAAGGTGAATGGAGAGAGTATTTATAGTAAGTAGGAGCGGGACGTGTGACAACACATCCCCCGGTCTCTCTCATTAGTTTGAAGTGAAGTTTCATGCATGGCCTCGTGGCACCTTGAGTGTCCCCTTATAGGGTGATATTTTTGCATGACGTTTTATCCAAACTTCAGCAATGGATAGGGTCACTTTAGTTTCATGTCCCAATCGGTTTTTTCCTACGATTGTCTTATTGGGGCAAAATTCTAGGATCTAAAATGAGGGGTTACACTTACAAGAATTGTTAAGTGAGTTTAACAAATCCTGGACCGAACAATGGTGACTAATAGCGACAGTAACAAGGAGTTGTTCGTCTATTAGTTGAGATTGTCTCATTTTAGTGAAGGAGCACCTAATCACCCTATGGTGACTTTTGTCCTGCCTCACTGAAACATCATTGCAAATTATATGTTTAGGGTACATTAGACTATTTTTTAAAAAATCGATTGGTTTTGTCTTAAGTGGTTTATTGCAAGTAGACTAATATAAATAATTTGTATGATTTCATCAAACTTCTTTAAATATGACTTCCGCTATCCTAAATTTACTCTCTGTTGACAAATTAACGGGCAAAAATTACACTTCATAGAGAAATAAAATCAACACAATCCTTATCATCGATGACCTTCGTTTTATCCTTATGGAGGACTGTCCTCCCATTCCAACTCTCAATGTTGCTTGAAATGTTCGAGAAGCATACTAGCGATGGACACGAGCAAATGAGAAGGCTTAAACATACATCTTGGCAAGCCTTTTCGAAGTCTTGGCCAAGAAGCATGAGCCCATACTTACAACTCTTGAGATTATGGAGTCCTTGAAGGGAACGTTTAGACAACATTCACACAGCTCAGACACGACACTCTCAAACACATCTTCAATGCCCGTATGCAAGAAGGGACATCTATTCGAGGGACATCTGTTCAAGAACTTGTTCTCAACATGATGGTCTACTTCAACATGGCGGAGATGAATGGGTCCGTTATCGATGAAGCTAGTCAGGTTAGCTTCATTCTTAAATCTTTACTTGAAAGTTTCCTATAGTTTCGTAGCAATGATGTTATGAACACGATCGACTACAACCTGACCACCTTGCTCAATGAGCTACAGACCTTCCAGTCTTTGATGAAAATCAAGGAACAGAAGGGTGAAACAAATGTTACTTCATCCTTTAAAAAGTTCCATAGAAGTTCAACCTCTGGAACAAAGTCTGTGCCTTCTTCTTCCAGCACCAAAAAGTGGAAGAAGAACAAAAGTGAAAAGGGGAAAGCTAACCCACCAGTTGCTGCCCAAAAGGGCAAGTAAGCCAAAGTTGCAAAGGGAATCTATTTCCATTGCAACCAGAAAGGAAGTTGGAAGAGGAACTATCCGAAATACTTTGTGAAAATGAAGAGGGTCAAGCAAGGTAAATATGATTTGCTTGTTTTGGAAACCTATTTAGTGGAAAATGATGATTTGACCTAGATAATTGATTCGGGCGCCACTAACCACATTTGTTCTTCATTTTAAGGAATTAGTTCCTAGCAGCAAGTGGAAGCCGCAGAGATGATGATGCAGGTTGGAACTGGGCACATCCTCTCAGTTGTGGCAGTGGAATGTCTCCAGTTAACTTTACAAAATAGATATATTTTGTTAGAAAATGCATATGTAGTTTCTGGTTCAAAGAGGAACTTAATTTCTGTAAAGTGTTTACTTGAACAATCATATTATATAAATTCTTTATAAATAAAGTGTTTATTTCTAAGAATGGTGTCAATATTTGTTCAGTTGAACTGGAAAATAATTTATATGTGCTAAGATCGTTAGCAACTAAAGCCCTCCATAACACTGAAATGTTTAAAATTGCGGTAACTCAACATAAAAGACTTAAAAAATTTTCTAAAGAAAATGCCCAACTTTAGCACCTGAGATTATGACACATCAATCTCAATAGAATTGAGAGGTTGGTGAAGAATGAACTTCTAAGTGAGAAGAAAATTCTTTAACTATCTGTGAATCATGCTTTGAAGGGAAAATGACTAAAATACCTTTTATTGGAAAAGATCACAGGGCCAAATAACTTCTAGAACTGGTACATTTAGACCTCTGTGGTCCAATGAATATCAAAGTAAGAGGTGGTTTTGAATATTTCATCACCTTTACCGATGATTATTCAAGATATGAGTATGTTTATTTAATGCAACATAAGTCTGAATCTTTTGAAAAGTTCAAAGAATTTAAGGCTAAAGTTGAAAATGCATTAAATAGAACAATAAGACATTTCAATCTGATCGAGGTGGAGAGTTTTTAGATCTAAGATTCAAGAACTATTTGATAGAGCATGAAATTGTATCCCAACTCTTAGCACCTGGTACACCCCAACGGAATGGTTTATTAGAAAGAAGAAATCAAACCTTGTTGGACATGGTTTAGTCTATGATGAGTTACGCTTCCTTACCTGATTCGTTTGGGGGTTTTGCAGTACAAACTGCAACGTACATTTTGAACTGTGTTCCATCAAAGAGTGTTACCAGAACATCTTTGGAGTTATGGAATGGTCGTCAAGCTAGTTTATGTCATTTCAGAATTTGGGGTTGCCTATCATATATGTTTGAGGCAAATCCTAAGAAACTGGAACTTCATTCAAAGCTGTACCTATTTGTAGGCTACCAAAGGAACGAGAGATGATTACTTCTTCGACCCTAAAGAAAATAAAGTGTTTGTGTTGACAAACGCTACTTTTCTGGAAGAAAACCACATAAGGGAGCACAAGCTCTGCAGTAAAGTTGTGTTGAATGAACTTTCCAGAAAAACTACTGAACCTTCAACAAGAATTGTTGAAGATCCCAACACCTCAACAAGAGGTGTTGAAGTTGGATTATCTAGTATGTAAAATGCACCTCAAGTGTTGAGGGAACCTCGACAAAGTGGGAGGATTGCGAACCCACTTGTTCGTTACATGAGTTTAACAAAAATCCTAGCTATGGTAGCTGTCAGAGATGTTGAGGATCCATTGTCTTACATGAAGACAATGGAGGATGTTGACAAAGATGAGTGAATCAAAGCTATGGATCTCAAAATGGAGTAGATGTACTTCAATTCGGTTTGGGGTCTTATAGATCTACCTAGTGGGGTTAAACTTATAGATTGCAAATGGATCTACAAGAGAAAACAGGGTGTTGATGGGAAGGTGCAAACCTTCAAGGCTAGACTAGTGGCAAAGAGTTATACCTAAGTTGAGGGAGTCAACTATGAGGAGACTTTCTTACCTGTTGCCATGCTCAAGTCTATCTGAATCCTCTTGTCCATTGCCTTATATTATGACTATGAGATTTGGCAAATGGACGTCAAGACTGCCTTTCTGAATGACAATCTTGAGAAGACCATTTATATGGAGCAGCCTGAGGGATTCATAACCCAAGTGCAAGAAGAAAAGGTTTGCAGCCTTAATCGGTCCATTTATGGGCTGAAGCAAACTTCTCGATTTTGGAACATAAGGTTTGATACTGCAATCAAATCTTATGGCTTTAATCAGAATATTGATGAGCCTTGTGTATACGAGAGGATCATTAACAGTTCAGTAGCTTTCTTAGTTATATAGACGATATCCTACTCATTGGGAATGATGTAGGAATACTGACTGAGGTTAAGAACTAGCTAGCGATCCAATTCCAAATGAAAGATTTGGGAGAGACTCAGTTTGTTCTAGGAATTTAGATCTTAGAGATCGAAAGAACAAAACGCTAGCTCTGTCTCAAGCATCATACAATAACAAGATACTTGTCAAGTATTTGATGCAGAACTCCAAGAGAGTTTTACTACCTTTCAAGCATGGAGTAATATTGTCTAAGGAACAGTGTCCTAAGACACCTCAAGAAGTTAAGAAAATGAGATGGATCCCCTATGCATCGGCTGTTAGCTGCCTGATATATGTGATGTTATGAATTAGACTTGACATTTGCTATGCAGTGGGGATAATCAGTAGATATCAGTCAAATCCAGGATATGATCACTGGACCATCGTTAAGAATATCCTCAAGTATCTAAGGAGAACGAGGGACTACATGCTTGTGTATGGTTCTAAGGATTTGATCCTTATAGGATATACAAGACTCTAATTTCCAAATTGATAAGGATTCTAGGAAATTCACACCAGAATCAGTGTTTACTCTTAATGAAGGAGCAATAGTCTGGAGGAGCACCAAGCAAGGGTGTATTGTTGACTCCACCATGGAGGTTGAGTATGCAGTAGCTCGTGAAGCTACTAAGAAAATTGTATGGCTCAAGAAATTCTTGACTGATTTGGAAGTTGTTCCAGACATGTCAAAGTCTATCACACTTTATTGTGATAAAAGTGGTGTTGGACTAATTCCCGAAAGCCTAGGAGTCACAAACGCTTGAAACACATAGAGGGAAAGTATCATCTTATCCGAGAGATTGTGCATCGAGGAGACGTGATTGTCACGCATATAACTTTGTAGCACAACGTTGCTGATTCATTTACAAAGGCCCTCATGGCTAAAGTGTTTGAGGGTCACCTGCAAAGTATGGGTCGATGGGACAGGCCACGTTTGGACTAAGGAAAATGGAAGATTTGTACTGAACATATTGTGCCCTAGTTTATTGATTTGTGTATTTTGTATTTTAGTTTGACTTTTACATTGTACACCCCACTAGTTTTAGGTCAAGTGGGAGATTATTGTGGTTGATGTCCTAAATCTCGTAGGGTCTTATAGTTTGTAACTATATCGTACAAACATTTTATTTATGTAATAAAATATGTGATGTTTTAATTTCAAAATTAGTTGCATTAACCACAAACTAATAAACTAACATTCAAGGTTATCTTGTAGCTTAAACATGTATGTAGAGAAATACGGGTGGATTATATTTAAATAATAAACCTAAATAGTATGTAGTAGATGGATAAGACTAGATACCTTATCCTTGTGACACTACAAGTATGACCCGTTTTGTAGATGTTACAATTATTATAAAGCGCTATAAATGATCTGATCCTGATCATTCATGTGGAGACATGTGAAACGAGATATTCTACACAAAGAAGTTTGTATAAGACCAGACAACGAAATGTTTAGTCTCATTATATAACGTCATTCATAATAGAGACTTACATTTCACCAGGATGATCATAGGTATCATAGCCTGAATCCTGAGTGAGTTGTGATCTCCTGCCCATGAAGGCGGTCCTTTGATTTGTATGGGTGAGAGTAGCCAGATTGCCGACTCAATAAGCCTACTAGTCTGATTGGGGAGCTAGGAACATAACTACACAAGAAAGAATTCACTTTTTTCCCGATGTCGAGGTAAGTAGATAAATTGCTCCCTTAAAGACTGATTCCAGGGTTTAGAAAATGTGGCTCAATACCCTTTCCTAGCCTGAGAGGGGTTTTGATCATAGTTAGACTATGATTTATTGTTCATTAAAGGGATCAGTGGTAGTTAAGGAGTTAGATGTAACTATAGGGGCAAAACGGTAATTTTACTCCAGTTGTATTTACGAACAATTTGTGAAAGGTCATTGTACCATTGATTGATTATATCCAATGGATACAGAAATATATCTGTAGTGCGAAGAGTGCAGCTGACGTTCTTTAGTGGAGTGTCCGACAGTTAACGAATGATGAATAATTTAATTAAATAGTTTAATTAATTATTCACGTACCGTTGAAGCTTCAAGCTACAGGTCCATGAGATCCCCTCAGTAGCTCAACGAGATTTAATGAGAATAAGTTTTTGGATTAATTTGGATTGTTCAAATTAATAAAGAGAATTAATTGTATATGATATAATTAATTAAATTTTAATTATATATGATATAATTACTATAATGTATGTGATACATTAAAATATTAATGAGAAGAAATAAATATTTAAATATGATTTAAATATTAATTATATGAATTGGATTCATATTGTTAAATTTATTGTAAATGTGATTTATATTAAATATCATTGGTGAGAAAAATGAAAGTATAGGTATTGTATTTGATACAATATAAAAACTATAGGTTATCTGTTATATTTGATATAACATATAGTTTAATATATATATATTATATGATAATGTAGTATATCTGTGTGTGTATATATATATATCTTAAATGTTTTATTAATTTTTTAATTTATTTAATTGAGAAAAAATAATTATGGGAGGGAGTTGTAACTCCCTCCCCACCTTTTGCTCTCTCAGACGTGAGAGTGGGAAGTTATTCCTCATTTTATGCAGTTTTTTAAACGAGATACAGAGACTTTCTCTCAACACAAAAACATTTTTTGCAAATTCCAATCATCTTCCTCCTTCTCTCATCTCCTTCTTCCAAAATAGTTAGAGCCCCACGTCCTCCTGGATTCAAACCTTTAGAATACTAAGGTTTCCTTCACAGTGGTACCCATTTGGAGTACGAGTGAATTCTTTTAGTTGAAGAACTGTTCTTCAAAGGTAAGGATTTTAACCCTAGTTTATTTTTATTGTATTATTGTTAAAAGCATGTTGTATCTTTTTTGTTAAATGCATAAATTTTGCTCTATTTACTGCAAATTTTCATTGTATAAAATTTTGAAAAATTGGGACGATCTGGTTTCGTTCAAAGACCCTTAATATATGGTTCCTTCACAAACAATAGCTCCTACTTCGGTCATTTTAGTGGAATTGAATGGATTTGTGAGTAAGGTGCTTTTAGTGGAAAAATCCCACTTTTAGTGGGTTTTTGCAACTTTTCATTTAAATTCTATTTTTAATTAAATTAAAAAAGAATTTAAAAATCAATTCTATTTTAAAATTGATTTTAAAACAATCAAGTGAATTTTCATTTAAAATTCAATTCTTAATCTAATTTTCCAAAAAATAGATTAAACAAAATTGTTTTTTTTATTTATAAATTTGAATTTTCAAAATTCAAAATTTCAATTTTAAATTTAATTGATTTAATTAATTAAATAACTTAATTAATTCTCTTAATTTAATATCAAATATTAAATTAATTAAAACATCAACCCCACAAGCATGAATCCTTATTCACGTAATTTTATATTTAAATTGAATTTAAATATAAATCAATTTTCCAATTTCGTTTAATTCGGTAATTAAATGTGCAATTATATTGTATATAATTACTAATTCCCTTGATTCAAATTTGAACATTTCAAATTTACTCATCACGTTATTCTAAGGTTTAATTCGTTTATGAGCTAGTAGGGGGACCTAATGGACCTACAGATCGTGGGTTTCAATAATCTAAGATTAACCGGCTAAACTCTTTAACCTAATTAACTACCGGGTCACTCCACTAAAGCCCAGTGGTTGTACTTCTCTCACTTTAGATATATTGTATCCACTTAATATAACCATAATTAGTAAGTTAACCCTTCACAGGTTGTCCGTAATAACGGTTGGGTCAATAACTGTTTTACCCACGAGATTACCTCTTGTTCTTTAAGTTCCACTAATCCTCTAATGAACAATTTGTTTGTGATCTAATCATCAAACTAAGTCCCTCTCAGGTCAATGGAAGGGTGGGGCCCTTGTTCAAGACCCGGAGTTAGCACTTAAGGGAACAACCTCTCTACTATCCTTAAAAGCGGGTAGGAGTGAATTCCATCTTATACCCTATGTCCCTAGCTATCTACCTGGTCTAATCCCTGAAATGGGAGGCTTCTTGAGCCGATGCTATTGAGTCAACCCCCACCCATGCAAATCTAAGGATAATCTCGAATAAACAGGAGTTTATAGTTAACTCAGGATTAATGTTAAGTTACGTAGGTCATCGCTTTGAAATGGTCAGTCTTAAACAGTAAACAACATTATAAAATAAGAGTGACTTATTTCGTGGTCCGATCTTATACAAACTCTTTGCATAGGATGCCCCCACTCCTCATGTCACCATATGAACGAATCAGGATCACTTTATTTGTAGCATTTTACAAAAAAAATGTAATAACTACAGAGTGGGCACATCCGATAGTGTTACCAGAATAAAACACCCAACCTTATTTGTATAATATAGATCATTTTAGCTATTTACTCAGACCTGATCCACTCTTATGTCTCCACATAAAGTTCAAGTACTCATGTAATAGCCATGAATTTTAATTTTATTTAATTTATTTCTAAAATGAAATGAGCAATTCATATATTCAATAACTACTTTATTGAATCAAACTTCAATAAAATCTTTGATGATTAATATATAGAATAAGTTTATTGTTTACAAACCACGAGTTTTAAAACATAAAATCCAACAACCCCGACATTAGGAAAGGAGTGAATTCCGTCTTATATAGTTGTGTTCCCAACTCCATAATAAGACGAATCCCCAAAATGGTAGGTTTATTAAGTCAATGATCTGGCTACTCTCACCCATACAAATCAAATAACCACCTTCATAGGCAGAAGTTCACAACTTACTCAGGATTCATAGCATGTCACCTATGGTCATCCTAGTAAATGTAAGTCTCTATATGAACAATGTTATATAATGAGAGTAGTCATTTTATGGTCCAGTCTTATACAATCTCCTTTATATAGAATACCCTCGCTCACATGTCTCCACATGAATGATCAGGATTAGATCATTTATAGTACTTTACAAAAATTGTAACATCTACAAAGCGGATCGTACTCGTAGTGTCATCAGAATAAGGTATCCAACCTTATCCATTTACTATAGATCATTTAGGTTATCACTTAAATATGATCCACCTGTATGTCTCTACATACATGTTTAAGCTACATATGATAACCTTGAATGTTAGTTTATTGGTTTTGTGGGGTTTAATGCTACCAAATGTCAAATAAAATATCTCATATTTTATTAAATAAATACAAATGTTTGTATATTAAAATTACAAACTACATGACCCTACGAGATTTAGGGCATCAACCCCAACACTATCAACCTAACTTAACATTGACATAATGTACATATCATAGCATAGCATGACATAGGTATAAAATAGTGGACCCGAAAGTCTACAAAACATATCATAAGTAGTGATCTCAAAGGATCACAAAACATGGCATAGGTAGCGATTCCATAGGAATACAAATTGGTCATAAATGGTGAACCTAGTGGTTCACAATCATAAAGTGTAAATAGCCCGATAGGAGAGTTAACACTCATCCCTTAGCCTACAATGCACATAATAGTCAAAGAGGTTTAAACATAATATCATCGTCCATGGCTTCTCAACATACTACTCATAGTGCTCTTGGAATTACATAGCTTAGTAAATCATTCCATCAGTCAATTGCATGCTTTTATGGTACCATCTAGTTAACATTTTCATAATATTCTCATTTAATTTATGTGTCCAACTCAAGGGTGTCCCCGTAGAAAATTACTTACCTCGAAGTTAAACCCAAATATTTATCCAAGCAAACCAATCTCCCCTTTAGCTTTGAAAAATAATCTCGAATCAACTCTTAATATAAACCAAAACTAACTTAGATATTTAGTGCCTAAGCAAATGCGTAAAACTCATCTTAAAGATCTATTTCAAGCACATACTTAATTTATGACTTGACCCAAGATCAATTCCAACTTCACGCTAGTAATTTAACATATGCATAACTAAAAGTTAAGAGTTCCAATTCTAAATTATAACAACATTATTCAAACCAAAAAGGTTTCAAAACCTAGGAACTTATCGAAATAGACGACACAATTCTTAATCTCTTTGGTTAGAACCTCATAAAGCTTAAATCACCCACCAATATATCTATTCATTATGGGAAGGCAATAGTCCCAACCAATCTCCTTTTCCCTTTCCAAATTCCAAATTCCAATTTTTTTTTTTTTTTTTCAAATCCTCAATCCTTAATAAAATAACTCAATTATCCTAAATTCCAAATTAATTTTAAATTCCAATTCCTTCAAAATCCCAAATCTCTTAAAAACTTTAATTCTTAACTAAATAAAATAATCCAATTACCTTCTCCTAATTCATTAATTCAATTTTGGATCAAAACTTCAAAATGAAAGGGAATAAAAATTTAAAACCACAATTTATTCTAGATAAATTAATCCAATTTTCCTCAAATTAAATTAAAATTCTAATTTTTTACAAATATCATTTACATTAATAGTCTTGCCTCTCAAATTCAATTTTTTTAGCCTCGAATTAATAAAATAACATCCAAATATTTCAAAATAATTTAGTGAAAATTACCTGAAAAATTTGAGATTTACAAATTAAAAGAGGTAAATCTACGACCCAGGCCAAGCACGTGCCCAGCTCTGCCGCCCAACCCCATGCGCGCAACACATGCTGCATCCAACTGTTGCGCCTCCTCGCCAACACGACATGCGTGTGCCCATCACAAACCTCACACACCCTTCGCGCACACAACCACTCGTCAGGCCACACGCGCACGCCTGCACTCGTACCTTACCCTGCCGCGCTAGCTTAATGCACGTGCCAACAGTCCACTAGCCAACGCCTATAAGTTTGCTCATGCCCAGCAACCATGTCCTGCACGCCCAACCCATCTCTTGCTGCTCATTAAGTACCAAAACACATAGTGTTACATTATTTGGAGTTGGGTAGGTTGAAGATTGGGGGAAGTCAGGGATCCAAGTAAGCACTGGGAAGCTGGGAGGTACAGGAATTCCTGCTGGTGAACCATAGAGAAAGGAAAGAGTTCTAGTGTGCCACGTGAAGTTGAGGTTTTCCACATCACAAAGTTGATTATTTGTATAGTACTTGAGAGATTCGGAATGTGTGTATTGGAGTTGGGAGTTTACAAGCATAAGTTGTATAAATATTAATTATGTTGTAATAAAATAAATTGTTTTTAAGTTGAGGTGTTTACTTGGTTTCATAAGTCGTGGCCAAAACAGGTCAAGGCGGACAATAAGTATCACAAAAAGGTGGTATTTGTTGTCTTCACGTCTCCTCTTAAGTGAAAAAAATAAACTTGGGAGAGGATGGGATGGTTTAGATATAAAAAATTTTAAAATCTATATTTTAGTCCACAACCTTTAAAATAGCCTTTTTTTAATAGATTAATAACATAGTTTCAATTAGAACATACTAGTATATTAATACGAGGATGATTCAAGTCAAGTTATAGACAAATATTGAAAATAGATTTAAAGTAGAAAAATAACATATTAAAGACCAACATGATTATGTTTTAAAAAAAAAAATTAACGAAGAAAATATATATTTTGAAAGTAGATTAAAATAAAATAAATTAAAAGTTTAAAAGTCAAACAAGACATTATTTTGAAAGTTTAAAACTTTAAAGATAAACACAGAACAACTTAAAATTTTTTAGTGATTTAAATCTTAAGCATTAAATCTCTCTCATTTTATTTTTGCCCTTAATAAATGTGGGCTAAAATTACAAATTTACATAAACATCCAATTTGTTTTTTCATATTTTTAGATCTACCTCACAAAATTGAAAATTTAGAATTTTATTAGACATAAAATTTAAATTTACATTTATTAGATCAAGTATTTTTTAAAAATTTTAAATTCATCCAAGATTTGTTAGACACAAAATTTAAAGTTTATAGACATAATAAATATATTTAAAAGTTTACCCGATAGACATAAATTTCAAAGTTATGTACTAAGTACACGTTTACGGAAGATATATCACAATAAATAAAAGATAATTTGAAAAGCAGGACCTATTTTTTTAATGTTTGTTATTGTTTATGGACGTTATGCATTCGTACTAACAAATGGGCCCTAGTTGAAAATCCATAATCAAGTAAAATAATGTCATCTGAACTGAATGACGGGTGTGAGGTGGTCAATTGAATTATGTTTGAAAATGATGAGTTATGACTATGGATACCATTATTATTATTGATTCAAAGAAAAACTACGAATTTTGACACATTTACTATTATCGTTACCGTTATTGTTACGGACTCTCAGAGATAAAAATAAACATAACGAAAATATGATAAAAAGTAATATAATTATATTTGCGATTGAGGTCCATTACGATTGATCTATCAATAGAATTTGATTACAATTAGACAAATTTTCGACCTAATTTGTAATTTAACAAAAATGTTGCCAACCCAATTAAATAAAGAACAGAGAGAGCCAACGGCCGTTGTTTTGCGGGGAGCACAAGCTGTCCTGTCAACAGCCGCAAACCGGAGAGAGAAGAGGGAGAAGGAAGGAGACGGCTCTCTCTTTTTGGTTTCTACCTTCTCCTTTCCTCTCGATCGTTTCTCCCCATTTTCCCTTATTGCTTTTACTTCAAGATCAGAATTCTTCTTCCTTTTCCTTCTCCACCCAGTTCCGCTCTGCAGTCCCACATACCCAACAATTCTTGTTTAATATGCCCAAGTAATCAGGTATGTATGTATGTTTCGATTGCATTTCGAAGCCCTTTCTTTTTCTTCTTCTTTTTCTGTCGATTCTTTTGATTCAAGAATCGGGAATTTAAGCGAACGGTGAACCCCAATTGGACATGGTTGTGGCGGGTATTTTCTTAATTCTAGTTACTCTTCAGACTAATATAGGAAAATTTTATGGTTATCTGTGCCGAATGTCCATTCTATTGTGAAAATTGAAGTGATTTTATCTGGGTTTATTTGATTGACAACTTATTCAGTGCGTACGCCATGCATTTGTGTAAATTGCTGCAGTAGTGAAGGTCATACGTTCTTTTTGTTAGTTGGGGTTTAAGAAGAAATGGGTTCGTAGATTATCCATGGCGTGTATAGATGAAATTAAGACCCTGTAGAAACAGTGATAAAATGGTGGATGGATAATTGAGGGGAGGACACTGACTCATTATGTAGAAGGGTAGTGGTGGAGCCTTTTAGATCTCTCTATTTTAACCTTTGGATAAAGAGGGTTTTCAAAACGGTTGTTTGATTTATAATATGGGTGCGGGTGCAGTAACTATATGGACTGTGTTGCTTCTTCTATGTAGAGCTTGCATAACCATGGAGTTGACTTACTTTATTAGGTTTAATTAGCTTGCAGGTATATTATTGTCACACTGAAAATGGATCAAGAGTTACCTGATAATGAACATTTGCTCACTCGTATTCAACAGTTGGAACATGGTATGCCATCTCCCATTTATTGTACATGGTTTTTAAATGTGGGCAATATCGCTTCAGTATATTATTTTGAACTTTTGCATATTCGTTGCACCCGAAGAAATGGTGCGAGGAACAGGGAAGTGAAATAGAATTGAATACTTCAGAGTTTGTTTATTCTGAAAAATTCTTTTGTTGTTTCGTATCTTTGTTGCATCCAAAATGATGGTTATTAAAACAGAGACAAAGTAGAATTAAAGACTTCATTGAGTTAGTTAGCTATAGCATATTATGAAAGTCTCTTGTACTTTTGTATTTGTATCTTAGTTGCACCTGAAGAAACGGTGCTGGGCAAATCAGAAACAAATAAAATTATCAATTATGCCAAAAGACTACGGTCGGTCGTTACTTGTTATCTGAAAGATACTGAATATTTACAAAAAGTTTCAAAGAAAACGTCCAAAAAGAAGTATTTACAAAAAGTTCCAAAGAGAATGTCCAAAGAGAAGTATTGGAGTGAGCCACACTTAAATCCCTTAGACCATTCATGTTTCTCTCGAATCTAATATTCCATATAATTGGAAAGACGTGTCACCTGCTGATGAAATCAACCTCCATTAAGAAAAGGAGGGAGAATAAGCACTTTCTCTATCATATTCAGTACTCAGTAGCCTCCCACCAAGCCAAACCGACACTGAGATCTCAAGAAAATTTCTCTATATGTAGTTGAGAAATATTTGCACAGGATAAGATCTAGCTCTTCCAACATCCTACATAAAACATATACTAGGAGCCTAAAACCAAAGATAGGGAAATCTGTAGTGTTTAACCCTCCTTCCAAAGCAATCTCCCAAGAAAAAACTCTAATTTTCTTAGGAGGTCTTTGGGCAAGAAGGTGGGTTGATAAAACAGGTAAAGAAGAAAAAGAAAAAGAAATGCATGAGACTTGTTTTGAAGGCTTAGAGTTTGAAAGTTCTCTTTTTATTTTTTTATTTTTTTGTGATAAGAAGAACTGCTTTTATTGAGAAAAAAATGAAAGAATACAGGGGCGAACAAAAACAAGCCTACCAAAAAAATCCCATCTAAAGGAAGGAGTTCCAGCTAAGTAAAATGTTTCCTATAGAATAGTTACAAAAAAGCTTTGAAATCGAAGCCCACATGAGATTTCACCAAAGACCACACCTCACAAGTTCCCTCCCTCTAAACACTCTATCATTCCTCTCCCCCAAAATATCCCAAACAACCTCACAAATCCCAACAAGCCACAGAAAACGACCTTTCTCTTTGAAAGGCGGATGGAAAAGGAACTCCTCGATCATCACACGAACGTCTCCCTATTCAGCAATGCTCACATCAAACTCTTGCAAAAAGAAACTCCATATAGTCCTCTCGCATACTGGCAGTCCCAAAGGAGATGCTCCAGGTCTTCCTCTGCCTTCCGACAAAGAATATAACAAAAAGGCCCTACAAGTGAGGTTCTTCTCCTAACAAGCCTATCGAGAATGTTCATACGACCAAGCAAGACTTGCCAAATAAAAAACTTGACTTTCTTAGGTATCTTAATCCTCCAAATCACATCGAACACAGACACCCCAAAGTTCTTGAGCTATCTTTAACACATCAAAATTTCTCACTATGGTATAGAACAACTTACCTCACAATCGAGGAGCTTTTTCTCCATCCTCCTTTTGAGAAAACGAGTTGTTTTTGTGGCAGGCATGTGTTTGTGCCATTTTGTGAGGTAATTGGGATTAGAGAAATAATAGTCTTTCGGCGGCGGGGGGTTAGAATGTTTAGTCCCTTGTTAGATTCTATGTTTGGGCCTTGGTATCTAGGTCTTTTTGTAATTATTTTAAAGGTATTTTTTTAACTTGATTGGAGCCCCTTATTGTTGGCTCCGGTTTTTTGGGTTTCTTCGTTTTTGTATGCTCGTGTAGTCTTTCTCTATGAAAAAAACTCACTATCAAAAGCAAAAGAAGAATGTAATGTTAAAGGATCATTTTCTGCAAAGAAGTACTACATTTCCATTGTAATTTGTTGTGCAACATGTCTTTATCATTATTCTTTGTTTGCACGAAGTTTTGAGGCCAAATTGACAATTCAGAGTCTTCTTCTGCTTATTTGTATGGTAGAGTTTGTGTAGCCATTTAATTGTTTTGGTGTTTGAGTCTGGGTTTTTCCATATTATTCTTTACTGCATTTATTTTAAGATAATGATGTAATCATTTCAATGCTGATTTTTACATCCTGCAGAGCGTGATGAGTTAAGAAAAGATATCGAACAATTATGTATGCAGCAATCTGGGCCTGGTTACCTTTCTGTGGCTACTCGAATGCATTTTCAGAGGTACCATAACTTTTCCAAGTTGTTTTCCTATTTAGAGGTGGGCTTCCATGTGTTTATTGTAGTTGAAGGTTGGCCTTGGATTTATTGAAATGGTTGAGTTATAATGGGATTACTAAACTTTTACGTCCCTATTAGGACAGCTGGCTTGGAACAGGAGATTGAGAACCTGAAAAAGAAATTTGCTGCTTGTACCAGAGATAATCACAATCTTCAAGAGGAACTCGCAGAAGCCTACAGAATAAAAGTATGATGGTTAGTTTTTCATTCAAGTTAGGGATAAACCTCCTTTACTAGCTTATATTTCTCTTCAATGTCACCAGAGTCAGCTGGCAGATCTACACAGTTCAGAGGTTGCCAAGGTCTTTTTCTTGATTCCTGCTCGTGTACTTGTGCTTTTGCTTCTTTTAGTAACTTTTTTCTAAAAAGAATTGTAAAGGAATTGGATATACCAATACCATCCTTAATAATTAATTAAAGAAGTTTACAAAAAGGGAGGAAGGAGAAGGGAGAAGGTTTTTTTCAGTTAAAAGTCACATGTTAAACTTTCTGTTTCAATTGTAGTTGCTTCACCCTCCATCTCAGTTGTAATCATAAACATTCTTTATTTCCAGAATTTGGAATCGGAGAAGCAGCTTAAGTTTTTCCAAGGTTGTGTTGCTACTGCTTTTGCTGAACGGGATCATTCTATTATGGAGGTCATGCAAGCACTCATTATTCAAAATTTAAATTTTCCTGGTTATACTTTCCTCTTTCTAATTGAAATAATTTTGAGACTGCTATATGATTGGTAACAGGCTGAGAAGGCGAAGGAGAAAGAAGAGTCGATGTCGCAAAAGCTTAAAGAGGTCCAAAATAGGTACTTCATATCTTTTCATCAGATATTGCCTATTGGTTGCTGAAATCACATTAGAGTGATACAATGAATCATGTGCAAATAATTGATTGATCTACATTGGCTTGAGAGAAATAGGAGAGTTCTAGTGATAAGGAAAGTCCCTAGGAGGTTTGGGTAGTGATTAGGTTCAATGTCTCCCTTTGGACTTTCTCACCAATAAGGACTCTAGCGGTGTCATTTATTTTTCAGAAGTTTTTTGCAATACAGAACCCATATTAAAAAGTGTTTTTCAAAACCTATCAATTTACGTTGTTCTCAAAAATGTTTTTCAAAACCTATCAATTTACATTGAGAATCTCACTTTTATTAACCATGCTTGAAAGATGCTTGGAAGTTGAAACAAAAAAGACAATCTACCTCTAACTGAACCAAACATCCAACTAAACTAAATAAGCAGCCGGAAGACCATACACGTACTGAACAAACAGAAAATAAACCATCTATGAACTCGTAAAACCATCCTTAACAGTGAAAGGGCTGAAGTTCTAACCGTAGTTGGACAAGTATTTACTTCTCGTTTCACTTGACTTTCTATTTTCTTTTTGTCTTCTCCTCACAATGTATTTCTTATGTGCTTTGGCTGTATCATTTGTGAAGCTAGGTTAGATAGTGTAGCAAGATAGCTTCATAATACACATCATGTGTTCCTCTCCTCATTTTTTGTTATTTTGTTATTTTTTCCCTGTTTAGAATAGCTTCAAATATTATTTATGGAGTTCTAAATGGTGGTGGACAATGTGGTTTCTAGTAACCGGTGCTTTTTATTGTACATATATTCTATTAGGTTTTATGGGATTGCTACATATTGTTATCCCACTTCCCTACCTGTACTTTCTATTCCTCCCTCCATCCAAAATCATGATGTATCTTGTGTTGGTAATGCAGATTAGAGGAGTTGTCGTCTGACTGTGTAAATTTGAGGGAAACTAATGATACACTACGAATTAACCTAGCCAAGCAAGAAGAGCGGAATGAGGTTTCAAAACAGGTACCTAGCCATTGAAATCTGTTGAAATTATATTTTAGCCCTAAGGGCGTTTTTGTCTTTTATCAGTCTAGGGTTTCTCATTGTTTGGTTATTTATACATGTTCTTGTATTGTGTACTGTGTATCTGAATTAAAAATAAAAACTCTTATCGTGGTTTTTTCTCCCTGGTCTAGGGTTTTCCACGTAACTCTGGTGTTTTTTTTCCTTTTTCCCCTAACTTTTCAAGAAAATCCCTACCTTCCCATCCTTCCTCCGTGCTGATAATTTGAAAATCTTGTTGCCATCAAAAAGTTAATGACGTCTGAGCAATTTTGATAGTCATGTTAGATGGTTGTCTTAACCCTAAACAATAAATCAAAGGAGAGGAAGTTCAACACGAGGGTTCATATTGACATATTTCTTGGCATCTCAAAATCGAACAGGCATTTTGTTGGGTTGATTCTTGAACATCTTATGTATTTTTAGGGTTTTATTGAGTAAAAAGAGGTTTTTACTCCGAGTCCCTGGTATACATCTTGGCACATGTAAGGAGACAAATGTTGAACTTCCATCTCTCCTTGCAAATTGTCAGGATCATGGGATATCTACTACTATTTTAGCTTAAATCTCGGCATTTTTAATGAGTTGCTTTAAATGAATTATTTAAGTTGAAGTTATACTGTAGCTTGATCCCTTCATATACTTGCATTCTTTATTTTGTTTGGGATTCTGATTAGCTATTTGGCTTTGGATTCTTGTTCTTTGTTCTTGGTGGAAAAAACGTGGAATAAGGGTGCCTGATTAGCTGAAATCTTCAAGTTTAGTAATCATGGTAGGAAGAGTTATTTGATGGTTTTTGAATGGAGTGACAAAAGAGGCCTTGGTGGTAGCAAAGCTAATTAAAACAATTAAAGAAATTAAAAAAATTACAAAGAAATCCCCTAATTTCCTTCATCTCATTTTTTTTTTCTTTTTTATATTTTTAAAAAATGGTGAATGCATTAAACCGGAAAGGGAATGGAAAAATCTAAATGGCCTGGGAGAGAGAACTTCCTCCCAAAAGACTAGAAAAGCCTTCCAGTAATTAATAATAAGAAGGTTATTTTAAAAGATTAATTCAGAAAAGCCTTCCGTTCCGTACTACTTTTCTTATTAAAAAAAATAAAATACAGATCCTTTGATTTATCTATATTCTTCTCTCTTCTCTCTCTCTCTTTTGTTTTTTTTTACCTTCTCTCTTCTCTCTCTTTCTTCTTCTTTTTTATTATTTATTTATTTATCTATTTTTGAAGAAGCCATACAGTAGCTTGAACAGCACAATTCTAATGAATTTTCATTTTGCCTTTAAGCGACACCCTACGAAGATGTTCCTAGGAGTCCATCACTTATCTTTAGTTTTGAGGATTATCTTGATGTAATGCCCAGCAGTCCTTCCCTCCCCCTCCTCCTCTAATGTCTCCTTTGCTGATGTAAAAGAAAGGTGTATCCTAGTGAAGAAAAAGGATCGCTTGGGTAACTTATTCTTTGTCGGGATGAAGCCTCGATAGTTATCCTTCTCCTCAGTAGAAACACTATAACAGGAACACGTTTCAGCACATTCGAGAAGATGAAAGTATTTGAGTTCCACAAGTTGATCTGAAGGTTCTTTATTTTGATCCAGCCCCTTTGCTAAGCTACCCTGGTACCCTTGCTTCTTCATTTGTCTATGCGTCTGAGCTTAGGCTTTATCCTGCTGGAAAGAATTAATAGGTAGAGGGATGGCGTATCCACGTGAAGGAAAAGAATCACCTGTATAACTCAATCTTTGTTAGGATGAAGTCACCTTGTTTATCTCTTTTCACCTTTATTTCTTAAAAATAATAATAAAAAAGTCACATTGGTTATCCTTTGCCTCTGTACAAGCTTCTATTAGAATATTAGTGGGAGCAATGAGACCTGCAAAAGAAATGTAGGTCTGGAGGGAAAGCTCGAGAAAATGATTTAACTCAGTAAAAAATAAGGAGAAAGAAAGTTTGTTTACTCTTTTCTGGGATTCTAGTGCTAATGCTTCTGACTCTGGATTTCCGGTCAAAGTCGTCTTTAATGTTCAACTTGACAACTATGGGACGGGTAGTTATCTCTTGGCCTATATGAGCCAAGATAACCAATGGAGAACCCATGGAAGCGGAGAAAGATAAGAAGCGAAGCAAGCACACCAGAAAAGGGGTAAAAGAGTGAGAGAGAGAGAGGAAATGGAGCTCCATACTGATTCTATAATAAGTATTACTCTTTTCCATTAATTATCACTATTACAAGTATTTGATAGATAGATGCTCAAGTCCAACCAAATACTAGTGGCTGTGGGGCCACAACCAAGCCGATTCCATCTATTGGCTAAAGAAAATACTAGTCACCATAAGTTTCAGCTTAATGAAGTTGATGAAGGTCCGATCATTGATTCACGCTCTCTTGCTCCAGTTGGAGGGGATATTGACAAGGGGCTTTACACGGTTATTTGGGAGGATGAAAGGATCTCTAAAATGGTTAAATTCCTGCTTTGGGAGTTTAGTCATCCGGCCTCAGCACTTACGAGCACCTGCAATTTGGATGCCCATGGTTATCCATCTCTCCAAATTGGGGTCATTTGTGTGAATCTCACATCCTTGCTCCGATTAAGGGAAGGAGATGTTGACAAGGGGTTTCAAGGTTATCTGGAAGGATCTCTACTCAAAAAAGGTTAAATTCCTACTTTGGGAGTTTAGTCATTCCTGCCTCTAACACTTATCACCACCTGCAACATTATTGCCCATAGTTGCCCATCTCTTCAAATTGGTGCCATTTGTGTGAATCTCAAAATGTAACGCAGGCCCATACTTTTATCACTTACCCTTATTATTTTTTCTTAAATGGAAACAAGACTATTCATTGAATTAATGAAAGAGTCAAAAGCTCAAAGGACATGAGAGGAAAATAAAAACAACAAACTTGCCAATGCAAGGCTAGAATCAAATTATTAAATTTTAAAGAAAAATTGAAAACATTCCAAATGAACACATATCTCAAGATGAACACAAATCTAAATGCCTTTAACTTAAACAAGCCCGAAACAAATTGAAGAAAAGCTTCCACTGCAACAACTCTAAAAAATTGAACTTGAAAGTTCTACCAAAGAAGATAAGAAGAAGAAGGCTCTGAAGAACAACTCGAACAAACCAAAACGATTAAAAAAGAAGCAGTCACTGTCCAAAGGGATTAAACGGGGCTGAAAACCACCACACGCTGTCAGCGAAGCAAACTGAAAAGTAAAACCTCAAAGCCAAGACCTCCATGCTGAAGAAATAAGAGGCTGAAAAGGCTTCCTTCTTGAGACATTAAAGGCGCTGAATACTCCAAGGGATAACAAAACACCAGAGAAACCAAAGCTTAACTTCAAACAAAGAGGGAACTATTTCCCTAGTTGAATATCACAAATTTCTATAATTGATCTGAGGTTGATGGAATTTGTGAAGGAGGCACCGGGATGGAACTTGCTGACTTTGAAATCAGCCCCTTCTTTCCAGCTGAATCTTGAAAAAGGTTCACTGCTTCCTCAAAATGATCTTCGAAGAATTGAGTCTCTGGCACGGACTAATGAGATTCAAAATCCTCTTCTTCACTACTAACACTTGCTGTAGAATCAATGTTGGAATCAATTGGAGGACTTTTTGGAGGAGAAATGCAAGGGATGTACCTTCTAAATTGAACTGAAGAATTTTCGAACTTCAATGTTGACTGAGAGAACACCAATGAAGGTCTCACCTAAATTGGAGGCCCCAATTTTTTTTTTTTTAGAAGAAATACCTGGAACATGAGCCCTCACACACCCAATTATCACTTACCCTTATACAACCAGACTCTGGAGTTTCCTTCACATCCTTTGGAATGCTGGTGTCTTCCTAAATGATTTCATTTCCCGGCTGGCTTTGATCCACGTGGTGCATCCTCCCAAAAAACAAAGAACTTGGCTCTACGTTTCTGCAGACTCAGAGCTCTTATTTGGTCTCTTCAGAATGAAAGACAGAAATCAACTGAAGTCCTCACGAATTTCCTGGCCTTTTGGATATTTCTTGGTGTCAACTTTCTCTCTTCTAGCTTTAGGTTCAGCTCTCTCTCAACGAATTGGAGGAGCTTTGTATAACTTCTTTCCTTTCTTTTCAATGAAATTTTAGTTATCCATTATAAGAAAAAAAAATCCCTGGATCAGATTTTCTCCCTTTGAACGATGTCATGTTATCAATGTAAATTGTGTCATGTCATAATAAAAATAAGGGAAAATCTTCAAAATTTACTCCTAAACTTGTCGTGTTGCATGAATTTTCATCCTAAACCTTCAATTTCATCGAATTGGACCCTTGACATAGTTAAGTGTTGCAATTTTACTCTTCATTCAATTTTCGTCTGTTCCCTCACTAATTGTTAACCCAAAAAAACAAAAAAACAAAAAAACAAAAAATAAAAAAAACAAAAAAAAAAACAAAAAGAAAAAGAAAAAATGAAAAAATTTATGTGAACTCACTAATTCCAATGATATCAAGTTTTTCACAAATTTAAGTTTGATTAATGCGCAAATTAACCTTAAAATTAATTTTTAATATGTTTCTCTAATCATTATTTCTGATTTGTTACCCTCTATGCTCCTTTTCAGAGAATTCAATATTTAATGTATGGAGGTCATAGCATGAAGTTCTTCATTTCTTCCTTTTGCTCATTTCTAACAACTATTTTCTCTCTATCTATTAGGTAATCAATAAGTTTTACGAGATCAGACAGAGTTCTCTCGAAGGATTTATGGATACTAGTTTGGACGAAAAATGTCAGTGTCTTTTACACGATCCTCCGGAAATGTGGAGTTTCAATGATTCTTCAACGTTTAGATATATAGTAAGTTTCCATTTAGCAATTGGATTTATATAGTAAGTTTCTATTTAGCAATTGGATTTTTCTCATTGTATGATATTATTTATTATTCTTCTGGATTATTTGATATGTTTTTCTTTTCTTCTTCTGGTGACATTTCTCGATTAACTTCTGATAATTAATCAGGGGAAAAAATGAATTTCACCCTGAACTTGGCAAGGTGTATCCATTTTCACCTTCAAATTTTCAATTTTATCGAATTGGGCCGTAGACTTAGATAAGTGTCACAACTACAATTTCTATATTTGGTTCAATATCTGCTAACTCACCCACTTCACCCACTAAATTTGATATATTGGTGTCTAAACTTGACATCTATCTATTTTGTACTATACATATACTATATATTTCATTGAACATACATATAACTGTCTTTTAACTATTCTTCGAACAAAAGGCTATTAGAAGGTATAACATGTAATACTTATTCAAGTTTAAGGTAAAAATTACAACATTTATCCAAGTTTAAGGTAAAAATTGTAACACTTATCCAAGTTAGCAAATTTCTATAATATCTAGTTGGAACAGGATCCATGGTCAATAAAGTGAAATGACTTAATTATGTAATTATGCCTATTTTTTAATTGAAATGACTAAATTTTTCAAACCATGCTCGTGGACTTTGTTTCAACCCATACAATAATTTGCGAAGTTGATGCACTTTATCCTTCTCCCCCTAAGCAACAAATCCAAGTGGTTGCTCCATATACACTTCCTCCTGAAGATCACCATGGAGAAAGATATTTTTAATGTCAAGCTGATGCAAAGGCCAACCGTGAGATGCTGCCATGGAAATAAATAATATGATAGAAGTTAGTTTTGCAACAGGAGAAAAAGTATCAAAATAATCAATTCCATATATTTGAGCATAGCCTTTGGCAACCAAGTGCGCTTTTAACCGAGCAACTGAGCCATCAGGGTTGACCTTAGTTGCAAACACCTGTTTGCATCCAACTGCCTTCTTTTCTGTCAGAAGATATGCTAAATCCCATGTACCATCTACGACATTTATCTCCTCTATCATGGTATTGCGCCAACCAGGATGGGACAAAGTTTCATGAATAGTTTTGAGGATCAGACAAAGTTTCATGAATAGTTTTGAGGATCAGATAGAATCAAGAGATGCAACAAAAGGGCATGTTGAAGTTGATAAATGGTCATAAGAGACAAAAGAAGAAATAGGGAAAGTACAAGAACGTTTACCTTTACGAAAAGCAACAGGAAGGTCATCGCTCGGTCCTGGATTTGATGATGTAGGAACTCTTGGAATAGGACAATCATCCAGAGGTGGTTGTTGTCTAGAGTAGACTTGTTTAATAATAGGTGGACAAGGAGGACATATGTTGAAGGAGATGGAATAAGATTGGGTGTTGGAGTTGAAGGAGATGGATTAAGATTGGGTGTGGGAGACTGAATGGTATATAGAAAGAGATCATCGTCCACCCCTTGACTCGTACTAGACAAAGATGCAGTTTGAGGCTTCTTCTCAAAGAAGGTAACGTCATGAGATACGAGACATTTGTTTAAACTAGGACAATAACATTTGTATCCTTTTTGAACACGAGAATAGCCTAAGAAAATGCACTTCAAAAGATTTAGGATCTAATTTGGTCAGATTAGGATGAACATCCCGAACAAAATAAGTACAACCAAATATTTTTGGCTCAATAGGAAACAAAGGTTTTGTAGGAAATAGAACATAATATGGAATTTGACCTTCAAGAACTGATGTAGGCATGCGATTAATCAAGAAACATGTTGAAATTGCATCAACCCAAAAATTGCTTTATGAACATGCATTTAAAAGAATAATGCTTGTGCAGTTTCAAGAAGATGTTGTTTCTTTCGTTCAACAACTCCATTTTGAGGAGTATCAACACAAGATGATTGATGAATAATTCCATGCTTATTTAGATACAATGTAAGTGCTTCTGAAAAATATTCAATGGCATTGTCACTTCTCAACACTTGGGAAAACCAAACTGGGTTTGAATCTCAACATGAAAATTACAAAAATTATGAAGTAACTCAGAACGGTTCTTCATAAAATATACCTAAGACATGCGAGAGTAATCATCAACGAAGGTAACAAATATCGAAAACCAGTTTTGGACACAATTGGACAAGGACCCCAAATATCGGAATGAACTAATTCGAAAGGAGAAATGGCTCGATTATCAATTCTAGGGCGTGAGCTAATATGATGAAGTTTGATAAACTGGCATGAATCACGATCTAATGAAGATGAGGACAAAGCTTTTTTGAGACTGAGAGAGGGATGACCAAGATGACAATGGGCATCAAATGGAGAAACAACGCCAGAACCCGCAACGGTTGTTGATGTCTATATTGGGTGATAATAAATATAAAGTCCTCGAAATTCATGTCCTTTCCCAATCATCTTCTTCGTCACAAGATCTTGAAACAAGCAATAGCTAGGATAAAATAAGATACAACAATTAAGGTCACGAGTTATTTGATTAATAGAGATCACGTTAGAAGAAAACTTAGGTAAATGTAGGACAAATGACAGAGAAAGGGATGGAGTGGGAGTTATAGTGCCAAATCCAAGAACAGAAGATTTTGATCCATCTGCTAAGGTAACACTGGAGAGGGGTGTAGGAAGACAAAGGGGTGGAAGATAAGTTGGGATTACCTGTCATATGAGCAGTAGCACTAGAGTCTATGACCCATTGCGTAGAGGATGAAAGAAGACAATGATTCATGTTACCTAAATTAGCAATGGTTGTAATAGGGGCATGTATAAATGATGAAGAAGATGCTTTTGATGATATTTGGTATTGTTGAGGTTTAGCAAACTCAACGAAAAAATGAACGGGCTTTTTAGACATACCATGGATGGATTGAGATCGTAATTGAACCACAGTAGATATCACTACACGGTCTTGTTCAGCCATATGTGAATAACAAATGTAGAGTTACAAAATTTAATCTGAACCCATGAAAGCATACCCAATAGATTGTGTAACTTCTGAAAAATCCACTGAAAACCTGAACTTAAACAAGGTTTCCTATAAAAAATTGGTTCTTTTCCAAACCGACAGCTACCACCAGCTGAATATGACCAAAGCAACAACACAAACATGTCCAGAGTAGCAGAAAATAGAAAAAAACCAAAAGTTGGATAAGATTCCAGCAACACACGTGCTCTCACGCCGGTGTGCAAGACTGACGGCAGAGGACTATGGCGGCGCGTGAAGCTCACGCGTTGATCAGATGGATGCCGAACCACCATGGTTTTGTAGATCAGCGGTTGGGCTTCCCTTTGGAACGAGCGGTGTCAAAAAGAACACATAAAACTAACCAAACTTGCAACGGCAGCGGCGGCGGATGGTGAACACACTGCAGACAGCAGCGACAAGCAGAAGTGTAAACTCAAACACTTCCCAAAACCCTAAACATGAATGGGTTCTAAACTCTCAAAACCTAAGGTCTACCAAACCCTAATTGGCTAGAGCTCTGATACCATGTTATTGTGATATCAAAATACTAAGAATCTCATTCATTCTATACATTAGAGTTTAATATATATAGGCATACATGAAAGCCCTAGACTATAGTGAAAAGACAATAACGGACAAGAAACTAATGAGCTCCTCTATTTACATATATCCTCTAACACATATTCTATGGAATCCTTCTATATACCTCGGTTATTTTCATTCTATCCATGAAATAGTTTCTTGTAAAAAAAAAGGTGTTGGGGTAGGTTGTTTTCTAAAAATAGTTTGTGGGATTTCTTGCTTCTCAAAGTGCTTAGGGAACTTGTAAATTTCTTTAAAATCAATGCTATTTTTTATAATCCCACTTTAGTTAGAGTGTCATTATACAGTTCGATGGGCTCTTCTTTAAGAATTTATTTAAGAGTCTTTTTTAGTCGAATTCTTTCCAATAGCTTGTTAACCATTCATGCACGATCTTTAATTATTGCGTAGGCTAAATAGTCTGTTCGACTTATAATTCTTTTCATATTACTAGCAAATCAAATCATCCTTGTTGCACATAGTGCTGCTATTCCAATCGTTTGGTTAAATATGTTCTGTGTGCAAATGGATTAACTTCTCTTCAGACAGAATTCTTTGGAAGAAGGACTGGAGAAAACGAAGAAAACAGTAGACAATCTTCAAAATAAGCTACGGATGGTATGATTGGTTTCTCCAATATTTCAACTTCGCATTTAACTTCATGGGTTTAACTGGGAATCTTTATGTGGGCATAGGGTGTGGAAATTGAAAAGCATTTAAAGCTGAAGGTGCATGATTTGGAATTGAAGCTGGTCAGTACTTCCACCTTTTGAGTAGATATAACCTAATTTTATGCATAAATCATCTTGTTTTCCTCTGATGCAGATTCGCATGGACGATATGGTCAAGAGCAAGATTTCAGGGTTTTGTCAATACTATTCTCAATATCGAGATCATATATTGGATTTATTGGACAAAGAAATGTCTAATATGAATTCGACAATTGGAGAGATTGAAGAAAAGATTATGCAATATGGCTGGGGAGTTCAGAATATGAAGGATTCTGAGAAACTGCTGAAAGCAGAAAATGATTCCCAGGATGAGCATTTGAATACCAATACCAAGGTGGGTATACTAGATGTAGAAATGAACTGCCTTTCAACTGGGAAAAGTGATAATAGAGCATCTATGCAGTTTCTTGTTATATCAATAGCATTATCGGCTCACACCGTAGTCCATTTGTCTATTGGTAGTTTGTATATAGTGTCATTCAGCGAAACTACTTTTAATCCTTTTTTTTAATGGGTTTCCTTATTCTGCTCTTCTTTTCTTTGTGCTTCTTTGGGGTGGAGTAACATGATATCCATATATAGTCAGGTGATATCTTGTAGACTAAAGCTATAACGAGGCATTTAGCATGCAGGAATGAAATTCTGAAGCCTAGGATTAAAAAGAATCTGATTTAACCTATGTTTGGATGTGCATGAGATTGATATTGACTACAAGTCTGAAAATATATAAGCAGTGTTTAACATGTGGGAATGGAATTTCTGAGAAGTATTTTGTAAATTTATCTTTTATTTATTAGATGTAATTTCTTAAATTAATTTATATTAACTGAATGAGAACTTTAATGTGCATGATGTCTATGGGTCTTTTACTCTTATGGTATTTTGGTTTCACGTGGAATGAAATGTTAAGGCCAGATTATTTCATCATTTCTTCAGTGAAAAGTTTCATGAGCGAGTGTAAGGTTTGTCATGAAGATGGGGTTAAATTTTTTACGACTGTTTGAATGCATTGTAGATGAAAATTCCTGGCTTACCAGATTCCGTTGCTGATGGAAATGTTGAGGCCTCTGAAGCCCTTGCTTTGGCACTTCAAGAAAAGGTTATTATTTCCTATAGTTCTTTTCTGTTTCTCTGTTGTGTTAACTAGTCTTGTATGATTCAGCAATAACCACTTCTATATTATCTTCGGATGTATTGTCCCATCTTTCTTCTAATTGTTCTCTTAACTATGGATCTTTCTTTAGGTTTCAGCTCTGTTACTTCTTTCGCAACAAGAAGAGAGGCACATGCTGGAGAGAGATGTCAATGCAGCTCTTCAAAGAAAAACAGAGGAGCTCCAGAGAAACTTACTGCAGGTTTTATACCCTTCACCTTGGCTTCAAGATTTCAGAATAATCGTCATAAAATGTCTCAAAGATGATGTGCCTACAGGCTGCTATTATTTGGAATGGAAGTGATGGTGGGTTGAGCTGATTCTGAAATGATAATGATATTGATTTCAGGTTACCCATGAAAAAGTTAAAGCACTAATGGAGCTTGCACAAGTAAAGCAAGAACTACAAGTACTTAAAGAGTATGTTTATGTCTGCATAGCAACTTGAGACGTTGTGGTCTTGTGTTTGATTCTCATGACAATGTACCATAGTGGATAGCTTCTTTGAAACAAGGAGCTGGGTCCAGTAAATACAATTTGTGACTGCAACTGCCTTTTTGTATTTTTCCCTCAAAATGATTTGAACACCTTTTAACTAAAGTGATTAATATTATGGATATGGATAGTACAATTGACCCGCATGATATGTTCTTGTTCAAGGAAAAGCGTTCATGACTTGAAACGAGGAGTCGACACTGTGGAAAGGAAACTTGTTACTCACGAGAGAGAGGGGAAACTAAAAGGCTTGCTGAAGGGTACATATCTGAGACGTTGGGTAGGTGCACCGGAAATCAGTGGAAGTGAAGCTGCAGCTCACTTGGATAATGAAGAAAATTACTCTTCTCGGAAGTCTGCTCTGGAATTTGCCAGGTTAGTTAACATTTATGGTGTTCTTTAGAATTGTAGGATTTTGACTCATGTATGTATGGGTATTGCATGTGATATCGAATGGCATCTACTCATGTATGAAAGGCTCGATTATTTTGATTTTGTTTGCAGAATGAAAATTGAAAACGCAACTCTTAGAGAAAGTATTGAAAGCATGGAGCAACTGACCTCTTCAATTCACAGGCTTCGTCTCTCTCTTCTGAAGGTGGTTACCTTCACAACTCCAGTTATATAGTTAAAAAAACGTTCCACATACATAGTTAAAAAACGTTAGCTGTCTTTTAATAGTTTACTTTTCATGTATGAGGGATTTCTGATCTTGCAGCAGCTGCTTGATTCTTGAAGTTGAGCGTTGTTAGTCTCTCTTTATGGGTCATATTTCATCATTTATGTGATTATCCTGGCGTCTTTCTTATTATGAAAAGTTCATCACCATTTATTTAGCACTAATGATTTGGCAACATTTTTTCAGGTAACATTTTATTCTCAAAGTTTAAACTACAAGTTTATTGTTTGAACTAGTTTATTCCTATTTGGTCTCTAGACTTTAAAAGACATCTAATAGGTCATTAAACTTTCAGGTTTGTGTTTATATAGTCTACAAACTCTAAAAAGTGTCTAATAGGCCCTAATTTTCAATTGTGTCTATTAGATTCTTGACATATTGGATGTTTTAAGTTGAAAGTTTTAGGGTCCAATTGAAATCTCAACTGACATTTCTTAAAGTAGTGACTTATTAGACATAATTAAAAGTTCGAAGTTCAGATATCTATTAGATACTTTTTAAAGTTTAGAAAACTTTTAGACAAACTTAAAAGTTCAGAAACTAAACTTGTTATTTAATCCTCGACTTGAATTAATTTAGTTCCTAAATTTAGTTTCTACAGTTCAATGAGTTTCAGTCACATCTTTGAACTTTTCTTTTTAATATTACTAAAAACGAATACTTTTATAACCAACCTGGGAGACATACACCATATCCATATAGATCTACATTTATCTGATTACATCTTCAAAATTTTGATATTAATTTGTCCCTGCTACTAATACCTTGACTATATAATGTTGACCTGCGACACAAATGAGTGATGCTTTGGTGCAATATACCATGTGGAGAAAATAATGGCAAGGTAAAAAGAAATATTGATGGGGTAGGCTGGTAGAAAACATTTCAAACTCCTACTTTATGCAATTGACATGCTACCTTGGACCACTCAGTTGCTATGTTACACCAAATCATCAAACGAGCATGTTACGTCAACGTTTAAATAATAGCATGAATGATAAGGATCTGTTAGAATTTTTTTCAAAAAAAAAAAAAAATACTTGTTGGAATAAAAGTTAGAAGTTCATAGATTTAGTTGAGACTTTCCACTACTCTAAAAGTTTAGGGATTAAATTTGTAATTTAGTCCTGCTCTATCACTAATAATATTTGCTTATTGGATGTAGAAGCATATCAAGTGACTTATTATGGGACTCAAGTTGTCACAATCGTAACTATTGTTAATTTTGCAGGCTAAAGAGTCAGTTACTTCTGAAGGTCCAGCTACAAGTGTGATGGGGGCTCTCAAGGGCATAATCAACGAGGCAAAACTCATAAAGACTGCACTTAGCAGCTCCTTACCCATCAGTTGGTCAGCTGAGGTAAATACTGGATCCGGTGAGGAAACTTTACATGATTCATGTGATGTTTTAGGAGGAGACTCTAGCCTGGGAAAGGTAGATTTTGTTTCTGCTGCTGGTTTTGAGATGGTTGAGCTCCTTGTTTCTGTTGCTGAGTTGTTGTTAAAGGATTACATGGATGTAAGTGGTTCTTGATATTAAACTGATTGAGCTCTCATCTACTTTGGCCTTGGATTCTGGCATGGTTATGAATATGATACTGACCATTTTTCTGCTCTGCAAATTGATGGATGAGCAAATGGAGTGAGGGGGATTTGTACCATAGGAAAATGATAACTGGAGAAAATAATGAAAATCTGTGCATTACTGTAGGTTTGTTTAGGATATACAAACTGTAAATGCATGTATCCTTTAGTCTATGGCTCGGATGAAATTGAGTTGTCGAATCCAATTTATTTGTCCTAAACATTTGTACATTTTTATTATGTCGAGGTTGATGATTTGATTAGGTTGAGGTTTTGTTGTGGCAAAGATGTGAAAACAAGTGGTCTGTTCAAATTTACATTTGTGAATACAGATGGAATTTAGTCATTAAAATTTTTACTTGCATTGATCGTTTCTAATTGCTTGTGTGTGTATAGATATGTGTTTTCTTTTTTAAGTTCAACCATTGCGAGGGGGCAATGGTGGGAGGAACCATCGACTTTTGGGCTGGTTATTTATGGTTTTACCAAGTTGTGTTTGAAATTGATGCGGATCAATTGGCCTAAAATCTCCTATCAAGCTGTGATTGAATTTCTGCATATGGTTTTATGGGGTGTAGATGGTTTGGGTTGATGTGAGGGAATTTTTTGGATCAACGTGTAGCTAACTTGGATTGGCCAGGTCAATTATTAGAAAGACCTGAATAAGGTTTCTAACTCAATCCAATCCAACCCTCATTTTTTTTTCTTCTTTTTCCGCCTCTTGTTTTTCATCGTTGCTCTCGTTTCCCTCGTTTCTAGTTTTTTCTTTCCATCTTATTTTTGGATTTGAAATGGGATTCTCAAAGACGTTTTATCGTAACAGTTTTCGAGGCACAACGATTGTCCTACATAACTTGTGCATTGATTTCTTCACCCTCAACTTTTTGTAATATTAAAAAGTATGATTTTTTTTGTGATCATTTTTGTTCAATTTTTTGTTTGCTTAACTTTTTTGTTTAACTCTTCAATTGAACATATTTTTTTCTTCAAATTTTTAACAATAAATTGAGATGTAACTTAAAACTCACATATATTTTACAATTTTACATGTAATCATTGTACATGAGGCATACAAAATATTATTGTTTTATACAAACCAAAATTGTAATATATTTTCACATTTGTGGGATGTATAAGTGTAATATACACACGAAAAATAGGCCATTGAGGTGTTTAGGGTTTTTTTTTTTTAAAATCTTATCTCAAATTGTAGATTATGATTTATTATGCATGTATGTTAGTGTTGGAAATGCGATCAAAATCCCACATTAGCTAGATAAATGGATGACCATGATTCATGAATATATAAAGAAGAATAATTATCACCAATTAGATGAGACATTTGGGGTGAAACCAAAAGTAAAACAATGAGGGTATAAACTTAATATAAGACTACTATTAAACATCACGAACTAATAATTTTAATTTTGCATTTAAAGCACTTTTATCGACCAAGTTTTATGTTCTTGTTCTTGTTTTGTTTTTTTAATATATGATCGGTTAAGTTGGTCGTTAGAGTTAGTCATTGGAGATGATTGATAGAGTTGACCACTGGAGGTGGTCATCGAAGTTGGTCGTCAAAGGTGGTAGTCATGTGGAGTTGGACATCAAAGATGGTTGTTGGAGATGATTTCCCAAGATGGCCTTCGTCGGAGGTCGTGCTGGAGGTGGTTATTGGAGTTTGGTTGTGGGAGGTGGTCATCAAAGCATGTTGTCGAGGGTGGTTGTTGTTGGAATTGGTCATCGAAGTTGATCATCGGAGTTGGCCATGGAGGTATAGTGGTTGTCCAAGCATGTCATTGACAAGACGATGATTGTCACGAAGCCGGTCACTAGCGGGTGGAGTCATTAAAAACATTGGAGGGAGGGAGTTCCTCAATTAATGTGCAAACTTCAATAGTGAGAACACTGTTGAACATGGTAAAGTTGAATTATTTTAACACCGGTTTGTGAAATTGCTCCGAACTAGGGATATTAATAAAAACTGTAGCAAGGAGAATTTAACAGACCCGTTAGAGTACACAACTTCCATAATGTTCACTTCAGTAGGTGTTGAACTTTTATAAAAAGGTGATCAATTTTTAAAAAGGTTTTGAATTTTAAGTTATACCGTTGAACAAAAATGTTAAATTAAGCTAAAAATTCATAACGTTGATTAAATAAGAAAACTTTATATTTGGACAATTCTCTAACTCCATGCAAAAACATACAAAGTGCGGCAAGGACCACCACCATGACACAAAAAATATTGAGGAGGAACTCTCAATACCAAAATCTAATAAATTATTTTATTACATGAATTGAATTAAAATGTAGGGAAAAATACAATTGTAAAAGATCCTTCCGGGGATTATATCTTATTCTTAATTTTGTGAACTTTTTTTTCATAAAAAAAATATTTTTCAAAAAGTTGTTTTTCATTTAAACACCAGTTATAAAAATTATTTAAAATAAAAGTACTAATGCGTAAGTTACATTTTTTTTCAAAAGTGTTTTATAGTATAATGTCAAAATTACTATAAAAGAATGATACTTTGTTTTTGTTACCAAAGGTCCAAAACCAAGTAAATTTAATATAGAAAACTCAAGTTGTTTTTATACACACAAAGTTGTTTCTGTTCATACAATTTGGTCTTGGGAAATTTGGTGGTTGATAATGAAATAGATTAAATGATGTAATTATAATTATTGAGTTTCATAAAAATTAAATATGGATACACAATATAGGTTTACCCAATAAGCTCTTGAAATAATAATAAATATTATAAAGTCTGTTGAAATGTTTGCAACTTAAAATAATTGTGAAAACATCAACAAACTGACTTCCACAGAGAATCCCCACTTAATTAAAGAAATGAGGAAAACAAACAACACAAATTTTGCAACAAAATCAACAAACATTGAACAACTTTTTTGTTTTTTTTAAGGAACACAACCAGCTGAAGAGATTAATATTTGAAATTATTTAAAAATAGAGACTATGATTCAGCTGCAATTTCCATTGGAGAGGTTAATGTCATTGCCACTGATGCATTATTGTTCTTTTGGCGCTCAGTTTCAAGTTGGCTGTAATTTCCCTTCTCCTTGAATAGTTGAATGTGATGATGTTTGCAATACAGTTTCCCCTCATGTGCTATGTAATTTGATGGACTTATTGTGCATCCTCCATGGCTACATTTGAAGCAGCTTTTGTGATACGCGGTCCCGTTCACCGTTACCTATATCCAACCATTCCAAAATCCAACCCCGAACCTTTGCTTAGAAATATATATATATCTTAACCAATTGAATTACATATTCAGAATATGACCGGTTTTAAGTTTTGGATAACATGTGGAGTGGAGATCAAGTGATCGAATAATAAAAAATGATTAATTAATCCTTTTATTTATTATTATTATTTTTTCCATATTTTGATTGGAAAGTACCTTTTCAATGGGATAAACAGTCTTGGTACAGCCTGAACATTTGTCTCTGGTGCCAGCGAACATGTTGGAGACTGACTTTGCATTCTGTTCCATAGTAAAATCCAATCCAAATTATTAGTAAATGGTTAACAAAAATAAAAAAAACAAGAAATATTTCACTTTCCGTTTAATAATTATTTGGTTATTATACTAAATATTGATAAAAAAGAAATATTACCTCGTTTTCGGTGGGCTTGTCTAGTTTCACTACTTTCGGAGTTCCTAAAGAGAAGAAAATATTCAATTTTAGAATTACCTGATCATTTTAAAATGGGTCTTTTTAAATATATAAAAAAAATATATACATTAAAAAAATTTGGGATTGGTCTATTTATAAGAATTTTCCTTTTAAAAAGTTGGAATATTTTTTTTAATGAATATATTATTTTAAAATTAGTTTTAAATAATATAATGTTCCAATTTTGCAAGTGTACTCCTTCCTAAAATTTAAGGGGTATAATTTTTGGAGTATGTGAGTGTTTGAAATAATTTTGAAAAATAAGAGGGGTATGATTTTGCAAAATGGGAAAATTTTAGGAGTGATTTGTAATTATCAAAAAGAGAAAAAAGAAATTGCCTTCAAAGCTCTTGTCAAGGCTGCCAGTTCTCTTGAAGAGTTGATCATAATGTGGCCTACAGTAGAGCACTCCTTCAAAGGAACAATAGTTGCTAAGCTGCAAAACCCCACCAAAAAAAAAAAATCTATTAATTAGTATTTTTTTAATTGAAATTACAAAAATAAACTGTTCAATTTACCTTAATGATCAATTTTGGTCTAATAGTTATTTAACAAAGTTTACAATAAAAGGTTACTGACCTTCAAATTTATCATGGTAAATAAAAAAAAAAAAAAAAAACAAGAAGTAATATTATAAAAAGAAATTTCAGTCTTGTATTTGTATAATAAAATGGTTATCAAACAATATATAAAGTGATTTTAAAAATGTATTGAGAATTTAGGTATTGAGAGTAATTTTGAAATAGTTCACTAATCATATTTAGAATCACTTAAAAAAACACGTTTAAATCAATTTGAAGATTAAGCTATAAATGAACTCGTTCTCATCAAACATGCATCTAATGTATGCTCATGATACTCACCTAAAAACCGCTTTCGAAACCAAACATAAAAAGGGAAAAACAAATAGAATTATTTTTTTGAAGTGAGGGATTAAATATGGCTATATTATTACCTTGAGAGTGCCCTTACAATGGTAGCATCGGAAGCAAGCCTTATGAAACACCCTATTATCAGCAGTCAGCTTATCTACAAGATAAACCGTTTTGTCACAAGCCATGCACTTTTGTGTGGTTCCTGCAAAGCTAGCCATCCTTTCCTTTTATAATAGGCCTCACTGGTTTGGTTCGCTGCACGCTCTAAAACCGACTGACCGACCGATCAAATGACAAGATAGGGAACGGGCCAGCCACTCTCTTGTTGTTCTTCTTTTTTGTGTTGTGTTTGTGTTTGTGTTTCAAGCTGTGATTAAATAATGAAAAAGATGAGGATAAAATAACAAGTTTGAGAAAAATGTGGGGTGTAAATTTTAATGTAAGTGGTGGAGATTAGTTTAAAGTAGCTGATTTAACGATAAGCCAATGGATATAATTAGCAAATTTAGCAACTAATTTGATTTTTGGCTTAAATTAGCTCAATAATAATTATAATCATTGCAACAAATTCCATAACAATCTCAATCTAGCTCGAATATTTTGACCACATTTAGTCGTTTAATTACTCTCTCACCATTTCTTTTGTTTTAATTTTTTGAACTTAATTACACATTGAAATTCATGGAATAACTTTTTTAAAAATGATTGTTTTATATACAAAATTAAGTTTTCTATTAGCACATCTAGAAAAATTAATGATTTAAACTATAGAGTACTTTTACCGAAATTTATAAAGTACTCTACTCACGTGCATTACACGTGTACTATGCATTTTTTTAAGTTCATATTATGCAGAGTTTTCTTTTTCTTTTTCTTTTTTTTTTCTTTTCTTTTTTAAATAAAGATTAATATTAATGTGAAACCTAAGTGATGACATGCAGAAATGCATGTCATTTTAGACCTTTTATTTAGAATTATGAGGGTTGTTAAACAGAATATGTGGCAATTATGTTAGGAATTCATGAGAAAACGAGCTTGCGGCGTTCAGCATTGAGAATCTCAGCTAACCCATTATTATGTGTTATTATGCGTTAAATTGTCTATTTTTGTAGCTAACGCAGGAAGTGGATGTAAACGCGGAAGCCGGACTACTACATAGACGACCGCATGTGGAGAATCTCTCCATTGCAAAGGCGAACACATTCGATCAACGCATGGGTGTTGCGGTAATCAGCCACATGCGTCCATTGCATGGGAGTTACGATCGTCAAGCAATTGCGGTCATCGTGTAGAAGTTGCGGTATTAAGCGAGTGCGGTCACTGCACGATTGCGGCTACACGATAACGTATAATAGAAGGATCAATGCAAGGTTGGTGGAATGAACGCATCAACGCAAATCTCAGGAAAATAAAAAAGACGATGTTGACATTTCACCTACCACGCCATTAGCAGTAGAGATTCAGAAAGGACTAACGTGCTGCGAAAGTCAGAATCAGAGCAGTCCATTAATGCTGTCGGCGATCCAAGCTTTATATAAAGAAGCCGATGAGCAGAATTTCAATTCATCCAACGATCTCGCTTGAGGTTCGCCTTAGAGCGGATCTAGGGTTATCCCTACGATCTAGACTAATGCGTGAGAAGAAAGCTTGAGAGTTCTTCATCTCCCTCATCCATTCCGAGTGACGACCGAAGCCTTCGACTGGACTTAGATCTCGAGAGAGTCAGCTCCACCGCCCTTCCATGGCACCACCGGCAGCCTTGACGTACATCCGTTGGAAGCAAGTCATTGCTTCTAGCTGGTCCTTTCATTTTCTCTTATTTTCTTATATTGTATTGTATTACATTTTGTGATTAAGGAATTAATACATTATGTGTTCAATGCATTTCTATGTTTCCTCCGATTCCATCTCCATCTTCTTCTCTTAGCATCCTTAACTTTCATTGCATCACTTAGTGAGATTGCTAGAGTATCGCATACTTAGTCATGTGGATTAGGGATATGAAGCATGTAGCAAACCATCGAAAAGTGTGCGTTGCGTGAGTGTATGAGTAAACCTTATTTGCTTAGTGTGAAGCTGTAGCTACACCTTTCTATAGGCGGATACAACGCTTGTCTATGAGTAAAGTCAACAACAACTAACTGTTCGGGAGGGTAAATGGTTGGTCGCATTAAGCAATGTAAGCTATTGTTCACTAATGATAGAAATAATCTTGCGTCAGCCAAGTTTATGTGGTTACCTTATCTTATGTATGCGGCCATCACACCTTTAGAGCTACTCGAGAGAGAGTCTAAAGAAAGAACCTAAGACTCGAGAGAGCTAGGTTAGAATCGATGCTCGAGAGGGCTAGATTAGGTTTGCATAAGCAAGAATGGAGACTTAGAGATAAGCTCCGTTTGCTATTACACAACGTATGCACCCTACGGATAGGATGTTGCATGCATCCAGAAGTAGGATACGGTGGTATGCGGCTAGTACGCTCATGCGGCGAGAGCACGTGAGTGGGTTATGGAGGTTTAGCATGAATAGGCTTCTCGACACTATTGCATATACATCGCCTGCGTCCTAGAATTAGGCTCAAGTGTGTGTAGCATGATCGCATAGCTTGCGTTGATTAAGGTTGCGATTGTGGTCACTCTTAAGGGTTACAATGAAGACATCTCCACATTTTATCTATTTTTCCATCCATTTGCTTCCTGTCATTAGTTTTCGTGTCTCTACCTCTCAGTCATATTCTCATTGCACTGTCTGTTAGTTAGGAGTAGGAGTAGTGTTAGCATAGAAACCCCTCACCATTCTTTTATTCAACCGCCGCATGCACATTACCGCATTCATCTAGCTACAAGTCCCTGAGTTCGACCTCGGATCACCCGAGAAACTTGCGTTCGCGTTATACTTGGCATGAGCGCAAGAAAACTTATGACAGGAACGCATGGTCATCACATACATTTGATAACGCATACTCATTCCAACGCATGATCACCGACGCATGATAATCAACGCATACATTAAGAACATGTATCACATATTGCGTCCACAGAACTTTAATTGTCGAGTAATTGACATCTAATTTCCCGTCATCACTAAGTTACAAAATTCTTCAAATTAAATTTGAGAATCAAACTCTCAATTTACAAAATTGTACTAAAATTATGAAAGGGATAACACATGAGTATTTTTTTTCTCTTTGAAATTAAATTAAATTCATTAATTTTTATGATTCAAATATATTACTGAAAAGAGAATTATGGTAAGTATATTTTAAATAATAAGAGAAAAAGGTTATTAGTCTTATCAATATTTGAATGAGATATAAATGATTATTGTTTTTGATTTACTTGTATAAGAGATATTTGGATTTCTTTTAAATCTCCTTAAGAGATTAAGAATAAATAATACTTATGTTTTGTATATAGTACATCTACGCATATTATACTTATGTTTTCCAAAATTCAAATGCTTGAAGTGAAAAATCAAACATGATATTAAGTCCTGTAGACTTGGTTAAAGATTTTGGAAAAGAAAATAATATTTTGCCAGAGGAGCAAAATTTACAATTGATATACTTTATTCTCTTGTAAATCAAAGAGAAATTTAGTAAATTTGGAAGGAATACATTGTAATAGATATCATCTAAGAGAGATTGATAACAAGAACAATATTTGATATTTATATACTATATCTATTGTCTCCTATGAGAAATGCATAAAAAAAGTTATCTGCTTTTTCTTCTAAATTGTATTACACACATATTCGTGTACTTGAAATATATACGTGAATGAACTTGAAGTTCATTGATCTAAATATATTTATTATTTGACATAATGAGTCATTTTGGGTCAATAGTGAAACTAATTATTGGAAATATACATTGATATCTACCAAAGAACTAAAAGATTCTTCTAGAGATTAATTATCGAACTCTCACTAGTTAAAATTGAAATTGAGTCTCTCTTGCTTTTGGAAAATATTCATGGTTATATATTTGGATTTATTAATCTACCAAGTGAACCCTTTAAATATCTTATGGTTTTTGTTGGCACATTGAGTTTGATCACATATAAGCTTATTATCATTTCAAAACCTTACACTTGTAAGGTTAGTTGCTCAAATAGTTAAGTATAATTTCATGTTTTTGAAATCAAAAGTTTTGTTTAGATAATGCTAGTGAGTTTGCATCTCAAATATTTGATAATTGATTGGGATAAATGTTGAACATCAAGTAGCTTATGTTAAAATAGTAAAGTTTCTAAATCTATATGAGATAATGTTATTGTATATGCTCTAAGCCAATGGCTTATAAGCTCATGGCCAGAAGCCAAATGTATTTCATGTGCAGTAGATGTTTAAATTGTTCCACAACAACAATTACGATGATTGGAGCAATTAAAATGAGTCCTCAAAAAAGGTTATAAATCTCTATTGAAATTGATTTCACATCAATTAATAAATACTTCAAACCCCAGACGGGTGAAGTATTTAGAACACAATTTTCTATTTGTCATTAATGAGACAAATTTTCCAACATTAGGGTGAGGAATTAAGAAGAAGTTGGAAAAAGAAATTGAATGAAATGTATAAGTTTTATCTCATTTTGATCATAATACAAATCACTTTGAACTAGAAGTTCAAAAGATAATTCATTTGTAAAATATTATAAATCAAATGCTAGATGTATTTATAGAGCATTTAGAGTTGCAAGAAAGTGACTAAATTATATATATTGGTTGCAAATACACGATCTAAAAGTAATATCTCAATGCAAAAAAGTTGTCACTACTAATGAGTATGCACCATTCCTGAAGTATGGTAGACAAATGGGTTCCAAAGATAAAGATCTTAAAAAAGGTAGTCAAAATAACTTAATTAAGAATATGAATATTTCAGAAGAAATCCTAAATATGAGTATTCATAAGAATCTTGAAGTAAATATGGATAATAAAGAGATCTCGATAAATTATATGTCATGATAGGAAAAAGATAAAACCATACTTGTATAAGTTGACAACAATTTTGCATACAATGTTGCTTACGATATTATCTATGAAAATGAGTATTAAATGTCAACATAGAAAGGATTGACTTATGTGGAAAGAAACAATCCAATAGAAATAAACTCATTTTTCAATTCGTGAGTACTAATAGTCCAAACATCAGAGAATATCAAAGATGTAGGAAACAAGTGAGTATTTATAAGAAAAACAAATAGAATGAGGTCACAGGATATGTCGAGACAGACTCCACAGTAATTCTTGCAATGGTCTAGTCTTAATTATGAGAAAACTCATTCTCTAATGGTGGACATACATCTTATGGAAAATTTAATATACATCTTATGGCCGCAGTCATATCACATTAATATGAATCTCAAAATAATGATATTTATTTATGAAAAATCCTCGAATGATTAAAGGTACCATAATCATATAATTCAAATATCAAAATTATATATATATTAGGGTTGATGTCCTAAATCTTGTGGGTTCTGTAGTTTGTAATTGTAATGTACAAAGATTTATTTATTTAATAAAATATGAGGAATTTTATTCGACATTTGGTAGCATTAACCCACAAAACCAATAAACTAACATCCGAGATTATTTTTCTATAGCTTACACATGTATGTAGATGTTGGGGTTGGTGCCCTAAATCTGGGCCATGTAGTTTATAATTGTATTGTACAAATATTTTATTTATTTAATAAAATATGAGATGTTTTATTTTACATTTAGTAGCATTAAACCCATAAACCAATAAACTAACATCCGAGGTTATCTTCTGTAGCTTAAACATATATGTGGAGACATACAGATAAATCATGTTTAAGTGATAATCTAAATGGTCTGTAGTAGATGAATAAAGCTGTATACTTTATCCTAGTGACACTACGAATATGACCCACTTTATAGATGTTACAATTGTTGTAAAGTGCTACAAATAATTTGATCTTGATCATTCATGTGGAGGCATGTTATAAAGGAGTTTGTATAAGACGAAATCACGAAATAACTAGTCTCATTATATAATGTCGTTCATATAGAGGTCTACATTTCACTAGAATGGCCATAAGTTACATGATCTGAATCTTGAGTGAGTTGTGAACTTCTGCCTATGAAAGTAGTCCTTTGATTTATATGGGTTAGAGTGGCCAGATCGCCAATTTAAGAAGCCTACCATTTTAGGAATTCGTCTAATCGGGGAGCTGGGAATACAGCTACACAAGATGGAATCACTCATTTCCTATTGTCAGGATAAGTAGATAAATTGATCCCTTAAAGGCTGATTCTGGGGTTTAAACAATATGGCCCTGCACCCTCTCCTGGCTCGAGAAGGGTGGTCATAGTTAGACTATGACTTATTGTTCATTAGAGGGATCAGTGGTACTTAAGGAATTAGATGTAACTATAGGGGCAAAATGGTAATTTGGCCTAGCTGTACTTATGAGCAATTTGTGAAGGGTTATCGCTCTATTGACTGGTTGTATCCAATGAACACAGAAATATATCTGTAGTGCGAAGAGTGCAGTTGTCGGTCTTTAATGGAGTGCCCGACAGTTAATGGATGTTGAATAATTAATTAAACTGGAGTTTAATTAATTATTCAAGTACCATTGAAGCTTCAAGCTATAGGTTCATGAGATCCCCTTTGTAGCTCAACAGGGATTAGATGAGAATCAATTTTGGATTAATTTGAATTGTTCAAATTAATGGAGAGAATTAATTATATGTGATATAATTAATTTAATTTAATTATAGATGATATAATTACTATAATGTATTTGATACATTATAAAGTTTATTTGAGAGGAAATAAATATTTGACTATGATTCAAATATTAATTATGAGAATTGGATTCATACAATTAAATTTAATATAAATGGTATTTATATTAAATATCGTTGTTGAGAGAATTAAATCTATAGATTATGTTGTATGTGATACAATATTAAATTATAGGTTATATGTTATATATATGATATAACATATAGTTATACACATACATAATGTTATATATGACATAACATATAGTTACATACATACGTACGTACGTACGTACATACATATTAATTAATTAAAATTAAAATTAATTTATTTAAATTTTGAATTTTGTTTAGGGAGGAATAACTTTCCCCCATATTTCTCTCTCAACTTACATAGTGTGAGTGGGCGTGGTTGGGATTGACATTTTTTTTCTTTTCGTTTGACAGAGAAAGCAGTGTGGTGACAGTACATAATAGTTTCTCAAAAAAATTCCCAATCTCTCTTCTCCTCTTCAATCTCCTTTCCCTCTAAAAAAAACCACAGAACCACAAACTTCTGTGATTCTCATTCTAAGGAATACGGAAAGCGCTCTAATTGGGGTGTCCAAATTAGAATTTCGAGTTCGTGCCATTTTAGTTTACGTTTTTTTTTTTTTTTTTTTTTTTTTATCGTGATTGTTCCAGATCAAAGAGATTCACGTGAAGAAAAAGATCTTCAAGGATTTTAGTGTACTCTCCTATTCCTATTCACTCTCTTTCTCTGATTTCATTTAGCATGCAGGTAATGTAAATTGTAAACTATAAGATTCTTTATATAGTTTTTTGCTTATTCTCGTAAATTCGGATTTGGGTGTCCGATCCCCACTTCTGCCAAGTCACGTAACCTTAATCGGTTTCTTTTAAGTAAGGACATACAAGGTGGTATCATGTTTAAGTTATAACCTAAAATGGTCTGTACAGATGACATAAGGTATGATTACTTTATCCCAACTTTATCCCAAAGTAATGCCTTATGAGAGCTTTTGAGATTTGAGAGTTATATCAAATAGTTGAGACTTTATTAAGGAATTGAAAAAAAATTATGAATAAAAAGATAATAAAGGTGTTAATAAATTGAATAATGTCAGCCCATCAAATTGATAGAGCTTATGAACCCATTCATTATACATTTTTAGTAATTTGTATTTTCAATTATTAAAGAAAAATTTTATGAAAAGTAAAAAGATATTATTATGTATATTTAAATTTATTTCATTAACAGACCAACAGATTATTTCCCTTGAAAATTATATTTCTAATTAATTTTAATGTTTCACTTTGTAAAAAGGTTTAAAAGAATTACATTTAAATATGGTTGCTTTGAACATTCCAACAAAGGGCATTTGGTCTAGTGGATATGATTCTCGCTTAGGGGCGAAAGGTCGACCGAGTTTCAATTCTCGGAATTGCTTCCCAATATTTTTCAATTTTCTTTTAATTCTTTATGTTAGAACAAATTGGTTCTACTCATAATTCTTTCTTTTTTAGCAATGATTTAAAAATTTTTCCCATCTTATTTTTCCTATTGAGTTTTTAATACTTTTTAATGCTTCTTTTCACCAACTTTTAAAAGTTGTCATTATTTTTCTCATTTTAGGTATAGTTTAGAATTATTATAACTTTTAAAATAATTATTAGCCATTTTACTTCTAAAAAAATCAAGTGTAATAAGAATGTAAATTATTGTAAAATAAATTTCAGTCCTGAACCTAAATGATTATTAAATTGTTGTACATAACTTTTTTTTTAAAAATAATATATGTGGTGAAGGGATTGAACTTCTAACTTCAAGGTTAATATTGCAAGCACTATGCCACTTGAGCCATACTCAATTTGGCGTGTGTGATTTTTTTTTTCTTTTAAAAAAGTACAAATTTGGTTTTTCTTTAAAATAGTTGCATTAAACTAATCCATTAAAAGAAATTAGGAGAATAGATTTGATTGTGTGAGAAAGATATTAGAACAAAATTGATCTCTGTTATTTGAAAAATAAACTTGAAGATTAGAATTTTGTTAAGAAGCGGCATTTGATCCTTTGAAAATCTATCAAGGTTAAATTACAAGTTTAATCATTGAACATTCATGCATGTTTGTATCTGAAAAGTCCTTAGACTTTCAATTCTGTGTCTAATAGGTTTATGAATTTTAAAAATGTCAAAGTTTCTAAACTTTCAAGTTTGTGTTTAATAGGTTTATGACATATACAATTAATTTTTTTTTTTTTTTAACTTGAATGAATCTTTTAAACATAAAGTTAAATATGTGCCTAATAAACATTGAACTTTCAAATTTATGTCAAATAGGTTCATACATTATAAAAAATTCGAATAGGCCAATAACATTATACAAAAAATTGTAAGTTTTAGAAAATTATTAGATATAAAATTTAAAGCCTTATTAGACATTTTTTGAAGTTAAAAAACTTATTAGATATAAAATTGGAAGTTTGAAGACTTATTAAACTTTTTTTATTTTTTTTTTAACTTTTAACTTTGTTATATGAGTAATATAAAAAGGGGAAACTATTTAGACATGTTGGGCATTTGGTCTAGTGGTATGCTTCTCGCTTTGGGTGCGAGAGGTCCCGATTTCAATTCTCGGAATGCCCCTTTAATTTATAATCTTTTATTAAAAACTCTTATTTCCTAGCCAGATGACAATTATAGTAATACACTGAAATACATTGATAGATTTATATCAATGTCTATCAATGTTTGTTGATATACAATAATGTTTGCTATATTTGTACATATATATTTTCAATAGCTTTGACATTTTAATTAAATGGTAAATAATTCAATTTTACAATAAAATTTTGCAAGAAATACCGTTACACAACAAAAAAGGTCAAATTTTACCTTAAAGAACTTGGAAATAATTCCTCTAATGTCTCAATTGAAATTTGTCTATCTCAGATAGACAGAGATAGAATTTTATCTTTGTCTATCTATGATAGACGGAGATAGACGCCTATCTTTGTTTAGGGATAAACAAAGATAAAACTCTATCTTTGATTGATCTTCACTCAATTGAGAATAGCTTATATGGTTGAAACAATGAATTCTTAAAATTTTGAACACGATCAATATCTTATTACCAAAAGTGCATAAATGATTGATGATGTATTGTATTATTATTTGTCTATCTCAGATAGACAGAGATAGTGCTCTATCTCTGTCTATCTCAGACAGATAGATATAGATGCCTATCTTTGTCTATTGGGGATAGACAAAGATAGAAGTCTATCAGATAGATGGACACAGATAGACGCTTATCTTTGTCTATCAGGGATAGACAAAGATAGAACTTTATCTTTGATTGATCTTCACTCTATTTTTAATAGCTTATATGGTTGGAACATCGGGTTCTTGATCAACATCTTCTTCAGCTGAAAGTGCATAAATGATTAATGTTATATTGTACTATTATTTGTCTATCTTAGATCGACAGAGATAGAACTTTATCTTTGTCTATCCGAGATAGACTAAGATAGACACCTATATTTTCTAGGGATAAACAAAGATAAAACTCTATCTTTGATTGATCTTCACTCAATTTATAATAGCTTATATGGTTGAATCATCAGATTCTTAAAATTTTGAATACAATCAATATCTTATTCGACTGAAAGTGCATAAATGATTGATGATGTATTATATTATTACTTGTCTATCTCAGATAGATAGAGCTCTACTTCTGTCTATCTCAGATAGACAGATATAGATGCCAAGATAGAACTCTATCCTTTTCTGTCACAGATAAATAGAGATAGATGTCTATCTTTGTCTATCAGGGATAGACAAAGATAGAATTCTATCTTTGATTGATATTCACTCTATTTATAATAGTTCTTCTTCTTCTTCAAATGATGAAGTTGTAAGAGATATATTTTTTTTATGGTAATTTGAAGGTAAAAAGTGTATTTGAAAGTAAAGAAGTACTTCCAAAGTGTTTTTAATATAAATACAGTGAAGAATAATTTTCAATTTAGGACTACAAGATCAAATTCAAAGTCTGTTGAGTTCAAATGTTTGCAAAAAGGCTGCAATTTGTATGTTAAGGCATCTTGGTATAAGGACAATGCGTTGTGGATGCTTAGGAAGTACATTTTTTAGCATGACTGTCCATTGAACAAAACTCAATGTTTTCATAGGCAAGCTTCTTCATCAGTAATTAACAATTGCTTGATTGATGATTTTAGGTTCATGTCTACTAATGAATCCATTCCTAGAGACATTATCCATAAGGCTCGTACAAAACTTGGAGTTAATATAAGTTATTAAAAAGCTTGGAGGGCAAAAGAACACATAGTAAAGATGTTAAAAGATGATGCAGTTTAATGATACATCTTAATTCCAAGATTTTTTTGAAAAGTTGAATGAAATAAATCTAGGTATGATCCATTTTTCCTAGCAAATTTCAATCATTGTCTATCGTAGATAGACAGTGATAGACATCTATCACTGTCCATCTCACATAGACAAGGATAGATGCCTATCACTATCTATCTATCCTTATCTATCTTGTGATAGTTGTCTATCACTGTATATCAAATAGACAGTGATAGATGTCTATAGCCGTCTATCTAAGATAGACAATGATAGACAACCATCCTTGTTTATCTAGACATCTATCACTATCTATCCATACATTCTTGTTACTATTTATGCTGATAGAAATGTTTTTATTTGTTTTTACAGGTACCTACACCGTTTGAGAAATGGATGATAGTGATCATTTTAAGTTTTGCTTCATGGCTTTTGGTGCATCAATCGAGGGGTGGAAGTATTGTAGACCTATCATATCTGTTGATGGTGTATTTTTGAAATGTAAGTTTGGTGGCATGCTATTAACAGTTTCATCAGTAGATGGTAACAATCAATCCTTCCCCTTTCATTTGGTATCGTAGATTCTGAAAATGATGCATCATGGACATGATTTTTTGAAAACTTAAGAAGTAGTTTTGGGGACGAGAGAATCTAGCCATTGTTTCTGATAAACATCTTAGCATTCGTAATGGTGTTTTAAGAGTATTTGCTAATATTGAGTATTGTGTGTGCATAGAACATCTCTTAAGAAACTTGAAACTTCATTTTAAGAATTCATTACTTGATAACTATTTCTTTAGTTGTATTAATGCCCACACCACTACTCACTTTGAGTACCACATGAGAACCATGGAGTCAATTTGTCCAAATATTAGAAGTTATCTTAGTAGTGTTGGGTTTGAGAAGTGGTCTCGGGCATATTCATGAAGAAGAAGCCATGGAATGATGAAATCGAATGTTGCAGAAAGTATAAACTCAGTTTTTAAAGATGCTAGAGAATTACCCTTGGCTAGCATGCAAAGTTCATTAGAGATATATTGCAAAAGTGGTATTATAATCGAAGTAAAACTAATTTTTCAATGAAAACTCTTTTGACTTCATGGTTTGAGAACATATTACAACGAGAACACAAAAGTCAAAAAGTTTCTTGGTAAGAATTCTGTCTTTTTCTTATTGTCTATTTATCTCAAATAGACACCGATAGTGATCCATCTTTGTCTATCTGAGACAGACATAGATAGAGTACTATCTTTGTCTATCTCAGATAGACAATGATAGTATTCTATTTGTTGATACTGATTACTTTCTCATATTTATCTATTAGGTTGATCCCATTAGCAACATCAAATACAAGATAATGTGGACACAAACAGTTCATTGTGAAACTAGATTTGGGATCTTGTAGTTGTTGAGCATGAGATTTTAAGGAAATTCCATGTACACATGCACTTGCTATTCTCTGAATGCTTAATTTAGATACCTATTCTTATGTAGTTGACTTTTATTATAGAAGAACATTATCAGCAACATACAGTGGTTGTGTTCGACCTTTTGGAGTTCATTTGGATTAGAGAGCTGAAGATGATGTCATGAAAACATTACCTCCTACTGTTAAACGTCAAGCTAGAAGACCTAAAAAACAAAAAATTCCATTTGTAGGTGAATTTAAAAGTTCATCAAAATGTACTCGTTGTATCGTTGGTCACAATAGTAGGACTTGTAAACTTGAACCAATTAATCAAATGATTTAATCATTATTTTTTCATTGTAATACATGTATAGACATATGGATTGACATTAGAGTTTATGAATAATATTTTCTGATTAATTTTGTTCTTGAGTTGTTTATCTCAACCCTCTATCATTATCTATCTCAGCCCTCTATCACTGATTATCTAAGATAGACAAAGATAACCTCTATCATTATCTATCTGAGATAGACAGATATAGTCATCTATCTCTATTTATCTAAGATACATAATGATAGCCCTCTATCACTGTCTATCTCAGATAGTACTCTATCTCTATCTATTTGAATTTAAAGTTATCAATAATTGATCCACTTAGACAAACAAGTATGTATTGATATTAAATTATTATTGTTTATCATAAACTAGTTTGTATGATAAACAATTATCTACCAACAAAACAATACGATATGATATTATTATTCATCATTGAAGTCTACCACTGTCTGTCTCATATAGATAGAGGTAGTGCTTTATCTTTGTCCATGTCAGATAGACAATGATAGAACTCTATCACTGTATACCTCAGATAGACAGAGATAAGTTTTATCACTGTTTATCTCATATAGACAGAGATAACGCTCTTTCTCTGTCTGTAGACAAAGATAGCAATCTATCTCTCTAAGATCCACTCAACTAAATTGTATTTCTTTCTATCTCAGATAAACAGAGATAGTGCTCTATCTCTTTGAGATCAACTCAACTAAATAGATTCACTCAACTAAACAAATATAAAGTGCCAACAATATAGAAACTGTAGAAACAAATATTAGTGTTTACCATTGAAGTCTATCACTGTCTATCTGAGATACACAAAGACAATCCTCTATCACTGTTTATCTGAGATAGACAGAGATAGTGCTCTATCTCTCTAAGATCCACTCAACTAAACAAATATAAAGTTTAAACGATATAAAAAATATCAAAACAAATATTAGTGTTTACCATTAAAGTCTATCATTGTCTATTTGAGATAGATAGAAATAGTCTTCTATCATTGTCTACCTGATATAAATAGTGATAACCATCTATCATTGTTTATCTGAAATAGACAGAGATAGTGCTCTATCTCTCTAAGATCTACTCAACTAAATAGATCCACTCAATTAAATAAATATAGAGTACAAACGATATAGATACTGTAGAAACAGACAGATATTAGTGTTAACCATTGAAGTTTATCACTGTCTATCTGAGATAGACAGAGATAGTCCTCTATCATTGTCTATCTAAGATAGACAGTGATAGCCATCTATCACTTTATATATGAGATAGATAGAGATAATGATCTATCTCTAACTATCTTAATTCAAATTTATCAATAATAGCTCTCTATCACTACCTATCTGAGATAGACAGAGATAGCTATCTTAGATAGACAGTGATAGTGCTTTACCACTTTCTATCTCAGATAGATAAAGACAGAACTATCTCAATTCAAATTTATCAATAATTGATCCACTCAGATAAACAAGTGTACATTGATGTTAAAGTTTTTCAATAGTTGCTAAAGTTCTTGATATAGATAGTGATAGTACAACAAAACAATGAAAAAAACATGTTAATTTTATAAATTCTAGAAGTAGTTGATTGTCAACAAGAAGAATGAAACTTACAATTATATACAGTAGAAAACTAAGTACAAAGAAATGTTCAATTTGAAGGTTTACAACTATATAAAGTAATTCTTTTTTATATTCTTTACAACTGTATCAAGATTGAGACTGAGATTGAGATTGGGATTTAGGTTGAGATTGAGTTTGAGAAATGTTCAAGCTAAAACTTGGAGCAGTGTCCGTCATCAACTTTGCATATACTTGAGTTGAAGTTCGAGGTTGTACTTCGTTCTTCGTCTCATATTTCTTTTTTATATTCTTTGCACATGTTTTTTTGGTTGGTTTTCGTTGTCTCTTTGGTCTCTCCTTTTGAAAATGTGTGTCTTCTTGCACCTTTGATCTAAACTTTTTACGCTTGCAACATATATTATGAATAGTGTTCCATCCAAGAGTGTTAACATAAAACCTTTAGAATTATGGAACGGTTGCAAAGATAGTTTACGTCATTTCAGGATCTGGGGTTGCCCAACATATGTGCTTGAGGTAAATTATAAGAAACTGGAATCTCACCCAAAGTTGTACCTATTTGTAGGCTACTGATAACTGGTAGAAATACAAGTTATTAAAGCTCAAGTTATTAAAACAATGGGAGAAAGCGATGGTGAATAGGAAATATTACGATTGAATGCACCGAACTAAAAGAAAAATTGCGATCGCTAACCCTCATCGCATAAAAGCAGTTAAACGGAGTTATTCTGTGCAGGAACAATGCGATAGCACGTTCTGAGTTTGCGATACAAGGGTACCTCAAAGATGATTGCGTGATGACCTTACATAGAGGCAGTGGCTTAATGTAATAAAACGTGATGGGACGTAAAGCTGATAACGGTCAAATCAGAAATTCAGTTGACGACCGTTGAAGACCATATCGTTGCAAATACATTGAACTTTTGGTGACTATCAGACGGTGCAACAGAGTATGAAAATTAATGCTGCCCATCCACACAATCATTAGTGAGAAGAACTGTTTTTTCTGGAAGTATATAAATACCCAATGCTATCAAACGAGGAGGACTTCCAAGCGAGACCAAGCAAAGGGAAAGGAATTCTTGAGAAGAAATTCATTTTCGGAGAGGTCGAGAGACTATCGAAAACAGTATGGAGGAGAAACACCAAACTCTTGCGAGAGCAAGAGTTTACAACTTGGGAAAGAATTGAAGTGATAAGAGTGGTGTAAACGCCAGAGGAAGCAAGACATTGCTTACTTGGCTTGATACTTACCATATTTATTGTTTTGTACTTAAACACTTTATTTGCAAGAATGGAAATTTCATTTCAATTTATGTTCAGTCTCTTCACATCATACATGAGTAGCTAAAATTGTGAATGGGTTGAGAAGTACTTAGCTAGCATGACTTAAGCTATGCACTTTATGCGATCATCTTGTCTTATGTATGCTTCATTCATCATTTGGAGTACTCGAGAGAGTAGTTTAAAGACAAAATCTAGGTTTGAGAGAGTCGGATTAGATCGCATAAGCAAGAGTAGAGACTTAGAAATAAGTTCTATCTGCTGCATTCCATACACATCGCATGCATTCTAGACATAAGCAATGTGTCATTATGCATTGAGAAATGTAGTGCTTAATATTTGTGTATAGCATGATTGCATGACTTGTACCATATCTTAAGAAATGCTAGCAATACCTCTTCTCAACCCCTTTATCGCATCTTTGTTAGTACACCACCCTTTCATCGCTGTGCATTTACTTCCATCGCATTAGAAAATCAAAGTTAAATCACTATCTACTTCTTAATTACCATCGCAAAAAGATCAGAGAATTTGTCGCATATCTATTTAGTAATCCCTGCATTCAACCCTGGACTTACCAGGACCCTAAGAAGGCTTATACTTGGGATTTGTTAGGAAAACTTGCATGATCATCGCATCCACACTTCCTTTCATTGCATGATAAATCAACGCATCAAGTTTTTGGCGCCGTTGTCAGGGATTACAGTATAGATTGCGCTAACATCAAACTTGTTTGATCTTTGCAGCTTTCGACCTTTGGAGTATTGTCATTCCACCTGTGAAGGAAGAAGCAAGCATCGTATGAGCGAAGGAAATACTCCTGAGCTTAAGACGACCTAGAGATTGAAAGAACTTTTTGCAAAAGGCAGAGAAACAGACGTAAACGGCAAGGAAGAGTTCGTAGAATAGCTGAAAAACCTGAAGAACGAGTAGCGAATGAAAACAACATGATCGCAAATCCCATCCTACTGGAAAATGATTGCAATAGACTCATCCAGGACTATGCGTCACCAAATTTGTATGATTTCTCCCCAAGAGTCATGAGACCAGCATTGGATGGATCAAGGTTTGAGATAAAGCAAGTAATGTTACAAATGATACAAACAACAAAACAGTTCGAAGGACGATGTGGTGAAGATCCACACGCCCGTCTACGAAGCTTCATTGAAATCTGCAATACTTTTGTGTTCTCTAATATTTCCCAGAAGAGGTTCGACTCACGTTATTTCCATTTTCACTATGCGATAAAGCGAGAAAATGAGCATACTCTCTCAAACCAGGAGAGATAACGTCATGGGAACAAGTTGTGGAGAAATTTATGAAGAAGTATTTCCCTCCCACAGAAAATGCGAGAAGATGAGTTGCTCAATGACGCATGGGTGAGATTCAAGAGACTAGTACGCGACTGCTCACACAATGGATTACTGGATTGCCTCTAAATGGAGATTTTCTATCATGGACAACTTTGCATTGCAGACAGCTGCCAATGCGGCAGCAGTAGAAGGTCTTCTGGACAAAACATATGATGAAGCAAATAATATTCTTGATTGCATCTAAAAAAAACCATGAAGATTGGCAAGAAAGCGATCAAAGAATGAAGCCCAGAGAAGGTAATTCGAGTAATGATGCCATCACATCATTACAAAATCAGATGAACGCGATGATAAACTTGTTGCAAAGCATCGCAATAAACAATTCAAGAGCTCGAAATGAGCAAGTCAATGCGATAGAGCAAACAAGCACCAGTTGTGTCTTATGTGAAGAATCGCATTCTTTTGAGGAATGCCCACGAAATCCTCCATCAATTTACTTTGTCAAAAAGAACCATTTTTCAAACACTTACAACCCGGGATGGCGAAATCACCCTAATTTTTCTGGGAAGAACAACCAACAGCAAGGTAGTCAGCCTATGGCTCAGAGAGAGGGACCGTTAGGGTTTTTCCATAGGTCTAATGGGCAACAGCAAGCTAGCAGCTGTTAACCACCATCCTCATCATCCCTGGAAAACCTATTGAAGCAATACATCGAAAAGAATGAAATAGTCCTTCAAAACCAAGCTACATCCATCCGAAAGTTGGAAATTCAAATGGGACAAATTGCGGAGAGCTAAAGAACAAACCCCAAGGGACATTGCCCAGCTCAACCGAGCTTCCATGCAATTCAGGGAATGCCGAGAAAGAACATTGCTAAGCAGTCACCCTAAGAAGTGGAAGGCGGCGATAGAATTCAGAAAGGAGGCTCGCAAGACTGAATCAAAGAAGCAACCTATGATTGAATCAAAGAAACCTCTATTGCAGACTGAATCAAAGGAGTTCGAGACTAGGGAACCAGAAGTTGCGACCACCTCTAAGCCTCCAGACAATGAAACATTGGAAGTGCAGCTATCTCCATTTCTTCAAAGATTGAAAAAGAAACATAACGATGAAGGCCAGTATCAGCGCTTCTTGGAAATATTGAAACAATTGCACATCATCCATTCATAGAAGCGATAGAGCAAATGTTGGTGTATGCGAAATTTTTGAAGGACATCATCTCAAAGAAGAGAAGCACGGGAAGAATCGCCACGGTGGCATTATGATAACGGGCAGAAATGCACGTTATTACAACGCAAAGTTATAAAACAATTGCAGGATTAGCATTGATAAAAATATACAATGTTGCGTCCAAAAGTGTTAAGTTCACAACATTGCGGTCGCATGCGTCCATCGCATTAAAATAGCTAGCGTGTATATTTTTGTGCAGAAAATGCGTTGACGCAAGGTGGAAATGCGATCCAAAGAAATTAACATCTAAGCGCATTAAGAGATTGCGTTAACGCAAGGCTATGCGATCATTTGCGCTCGCAAATATCTGCTAAAAAAGGTTGCTGCATAGAGCTAGAGCATCATGGTGGGCTCATCTGGGTGAAAAGCATAATAAATCACGATGAGACAGAAAGCTAATGACGGTCGATTCCGAATTAAGTTGACAAGCCATTAACGACCTACTGTAGCAAGTACACTCAACTTTTCGGTGACAAATATTCAGCACATCAGACAGAGAATTAATGCCATCCCATCAGTGGAATCATAAGAGAAAAGAAGCCTTTCACCTCGAAGCTCTATAAATACCGAAGGCCACCTTCAGTGAAGGAGTTCATTCAGTTCGATAATTTTCCCATAGATAGAAGTAGCCTTTTTCATAGTTTTCTTATACTTAGAAGGCGAAGCGAGAGAAAGGAAGAGACATCGAAAGATCGCCCTGGTCAGCTCGAGAGAGAGCCCAGGAGCCGAGGAAAAAATAGAGAGAGGGCCGACTCTTGCGAGAGCAAGATTATCTTTTGAGCAGAGTAAAGAAGAACAGTGTAAAAGCCTCGGGAAGAAAAAAAAAAAAATAAAGAAGAACAGTGTAAAAGCCTCTGGAACACAATTAAATTGCTACCAGGCTCTTTATTCTTATTCCGCATTGTTATTTTGTACTTCGGTTAATATATCTATAAAATGGAACTTGCTTATCTAAATCTGTTCACTCTCTTTAAAGGCACGCATGAGTAGCTAAATCTATCAAATGGGTTGAGAAGAACTTAGCTAACATGACCTAGGATTTTCATTGCATGCGATCATCTTGTCTTATGTTGCGTCCATCACCTCTTTAGAGCTACTCGAGAGAGAGTCTAAAGAAAGAACCTAAGACTTGAGAGAGCAAGATTAGATCTGCATAAACAAGAGATAGAGACTAAGAGATAAGCTCTATTTACCAACATGCATCGCATGCACCCTATAGATAGGTTATGGTAATATGCGCTCGCCTTGTATGTGTGTGTGTCATTCGTCATCGCATAGACAAGAATAGAGGCTTATGTGTAAGCCCTATAGACATCATCGCATATATCGCATGCGTTCTAGAACTAGAAGCTGTAGCATTTGAATTGAGAGATGATTTGTTATTGTATGTGTATAGCATGATCGCATAACATGAATGCAATCCTAGGAAGTGTTAGCTAAACCCCTTCTCAACCCGTTCCCATGCATGCTCAACGCATTTTCCATCGACGCAGTCCCTACCATTATTTCATCGCATAAAATAATGCATCAAGTTTTTGACACCATTGCCGGGGACTTCGACAATACAGTGTGCTAACAGTAATTTTTCTGATTTCTTTGTAGCTTTCAATCTCTGGCGAATTACGACCCAGAGATTGAAAGAACGTTCCGACAAAGATTGAGAGATAGTCGCCAACAGCAACAACAAGAGAAAGATAACATGGCGGAATAACCTGGAAATGGAGCACCAAATGAAAATAATGTCATGGCGAATCTCATCCTATTGGTGAATGACTGTAATAGGCCTATTGGGGACTATGTGTCGCCCAACCTCCATGATTTCTCCCCAGGAATCATGAGGCTCGCTCTTGATGGATCGAGATTCGAAATGAAGTGGGTGATGCTGTAGATGATCCAAACTGTCGGACAGTTTGATGGAAGGCGTGGCGAAGACCCACATGCCCACCTCCGGAGTTTCATATAGATTTGCAACACTTTTATGTTCCTAAATATCTCCACCGAGGAAGTTTTACTAACTTTGTTTCCATTTTTTGTTGTGTGACCAGGCACGAAAATGGTCATACATTCTCGAACCGGGGGAGATTACCTCATGGGAGCAAGTAGTAGAGAAGTTTATGAAGAAATACTTCCCTCCAACGGAGAATGCCAGAAGAAAGAAGTTGATTACCAATTTCGAACAGGATATTGACGAAATCGCTCAACGATGCTTGGGCGAGGTTTAAGAGGCTGGTAAAAGATTGCCCGCATAACTGCTTACCAGACTGCTTACAAATGGAGTTTTTTTTTTTTTTTTTTTTTTATCACGGATTAAATCCTGCTTCGCAGATTCGCTGCCAATGCGACAGCAGCTGAGGTCTGCTGGATAAAACTTATGATAAGGCCAAGAACTCCTAATCGCATTTCTAAAAATCACGAGGACTGGAGAGAAAGCGATCAAAGATTGAGAATCAAGGACAGTGATGCGAACAATGGTGCTATCACATCCCTTCAGAGTCAAATGACTGAAATGATGAACTTGATACCGGGAATCTCAATCAATAGCCCGCCAATGCATAATGGGCAAGTGAACGCAATAAACCAGACGATTGCAAGGTGTTCTACTTACGTGAAGGACACGCAATGGAGGAATGCCCGAAAAACCCACAGTCAATTTTATTTTGTGAAGAAAACCTCGTTTTCCAACACATACAATCCTGGGTGGAGAAACCACCCCAAGTTCGCGTGGAAAAATCAAAAGCAAAATTTCCAATCAGTGTATAAAAAAAAGGGCCACCCGTTGAGAATTTTCAAGCTTTGTTCGATAAAGCAAACGATTCGTTCCGACAACTTCGGACCAGAGAATCACTGGCGCTATTTAGCCTCAATTTCACTACAGGATTGATTTGCGAATGAATGCGTGCCAATCCCTATGTTGTGTGGAGCTGAGCATCTTCTATTCGCTGGGGGCTAGGGGTGAAAGGCCAACCAAGATCGCACATTTTTCCAGCGAACCAACGGTTAAACGAGTAATCAAGCCCAGCAGTTCGCAGACGCCGTAATCTTCCTCTTTGGAAAGTTTGTTGAAGCAATACATTGAAAAGAACGAAACTGTGCTTCAAAACCAATCGATGTCCATTTGTAATCTGGAAATTCAGATAGGCCAGATTGCGGGCAAACACAAGAACATACCGCAAAGGGCCCTGCCGAGTTCAACGGAACTCCCACACAACCCAGGGGGTACGGGTAAAGAGCAATGTTAAGTCGTGACGTTGTGGAGTAGGAGGACTGTGGCAGGGGAGAAGAAGAAGCCTAGCGGGACTGCTTCAATTGTGTTGGAACCTGAGATTGCGGTGACTCAAGAAAAAACAGAAGAAAAAGAGGCGATGGAGCCAGAGATTGCATCCACCTCAAAGCCAAAAGAATAGGGGACCGTAAGAATACAACTGCCACCATTCCCACAGAGACTCATAAAAAAGAAAAATGATGAGGTATAGTACCAACGCTTCATGACTATGTTAAAACAAATGCATATTAATATTCCGTTCACTGAAGCAATTGAGAAGATGCCCGCATATGCGAAGTTTCTAAAAGATATGGTGACAAAGAAGAGAGGCACTGGCGCCACAGTGGCTTTGACGTAGAGTTCAAAATCTATAATCCCACCTGCGCGACCCTGGGAGTTTCACTATACCTTGCTCCATTGGAGTATTATACATCGGGCAAGCGCTATACAATCTCGGGAGTTTCACTATACCTTGCCCCTGTCAATTTTCAAGTAGCTGAATGTGGGGCAACTTGCGCCCACGACGGTGACTCTCCAATTAGCGGATAGATCTCTTGTGCATCCAGAGGGGAAGGTGAAAGATGTACTGGTTACAATCGATAAATTTATATTACCAGCAGACTTCATCATCCTGGACTACGAAGCCAACAAGAATGTGCCCATCATCTTGGGGCGACCATTTTTATCAACCGGTCGTGCCCAGATTGATGTGCACAAAGGAGAGATCACCTTGAGCGTGAATAGACAGAAGCTCAAGTTTGACATTATCCGAGCCATGAAATATTCTGATGAAGAAGTTCTTAATGAATCCGATGATGAACAGAGTTTGAATGAAGAAGAGAAGCCTGAAGATGAAAACGAAGATGAGGATGCGATTGCATCCATTGTAGCATGCAATGCTATCACAGAAAAAACAAACAAGGAAGATGTGGTGATCACATCCCAAGAAGTTAATCTGACAGTGAATAAAGAAAGAAAAACAACAAAACTTTCCTTAGAACAACCACCAATAATAGAGCTGAAGACCCTTCCTAACCACTTGAAGTATGCGTTTATGGGGCAGAATGAAAAGCTACCTGTAATCATTTCCTTTGCACTTAATAAAGACCAAGAACATGCGTTGCTGAGCATTTAAAGAAAATATGTAAAAGCAATTGGCTGGACGCTCGTAGATATTGAGAAATCAGCCCCACATACTGTATGCATAGAATTCGTCTCGAAGAGAATCACAAAGGATCGATCGAACATCAACACAGACTCAACCCTATGATGAAGAAGATCGTAAAGAAGGAGATAATCAAGTGGTTAGACGCGGGCATTATCTATCCAATAGTAGACAGCATGTGGGTCAGCCCCGTGCAGTGCGTGCCGAAGAAAGAAAGGATGACGGTAGTCCCTAACATAAATAACGAGCTGATATCGCAAAGGACCGTCATCGGATGGCGGATTTGCATGGACTACCGCAAACTAAATGCGGCAATAAAGAAGGACCATTTCCCCTTACCTTTTATTGAAAAAATGCTGGACCGTCTAGTTGAAAATGACTTCTACTGCTTCGTGGATGGGCATACCGGTTATACCAAATCATGATTGCTCCCGAAGATTTAAAAAAAACCACATTCACCTGCCCGTATGGAACATTTGCGTTTCGACGCATGCTGTTTGACCTCTGCAATGCGCCGAGCACTTTCTAAAGGTGTATGATGACCATCTTTTCGGAATATCTTGAAGACTATATAGAAATATTCATGGACGACTTTTCTGTGTATGGGCACACATACGAAGTCTGTCTTGACAACTTGGAAAAGATATTGAAAAGATGTGAGGAGACGAACCTCGTGCTTAATTGAGAGAAATGTCATTTCATGGTAAAGGAAGGCATTGTGCTTCGGCACAAGATCTCTATGTACGGGTTAGAGGTGGACAAGGCAAAAATTGAAGCGATTGAAAAGCTCCCACCTCCAACGAGTGTAAAGGTTGTCAGGAGCTTTTTGGGACACGTTTGATTTTATAGACGTTTTATCAAAGACTTCTCAAAGATTGCACGACCACTGAGTGTGTTGATGGAGGCAGATAGAAAGTTTGACTTTGATGACAAATGCCTCAACTCATTCATGATTTTGAAGAACGTATTAATGACCGTGCCTATGTTGATCGCACCAGATTGGACACTGCCCTTTGAATTAATTTGCGACGTGAGCGGTTATGCCATTGGAGCAGTGCTGGTGCAGAAGAGAAAAATAATGCTACATCCCATCACATATGCAAGTAAGACTTTGAATCCTGCTCAAATTAACTACACCACCATAGAAAAAGAATTGCTTGCAGTAATATTTGCATTGGAGAAATTCAGAGCATATTTGCTGGGAACAAAAGTACTCATCCATACTGACCACTCGGCGATAAAATATTAGATGGGTTTTCCTCATCCAGGACTTCGATATGGAAATAATTGATCGCAAGGGGATGGAGAACAAATTTGTGGATCATTTATCCAGATTAGAAAATCTGGAGGTTGACCGTAATCAGTCAAAGGTGAGCGCAACGTTCCCAGATGAGCAGCTATTTCATATTGAAGAATTGCCATGGTATGCAGACGTTGTAAATTATCTGGTTTGCGAGCAATTTTCTGAAGATTATACCGACCACCAAAAGAGGTGGCTCAAACATGAATGCAGATCTTATTATTGGGATGAGCCAAATCTGTATAAGAGGGGGTCAGACCAGATTCTGTGACTGTGTGTACCGGATGCTGCTCACCAACGCATATTATCACAATGTCATGACTCGCCTTATGGAGGGCACTTCGGAGGCTAGTGCATAGCAGCGAAAGTATTACAAAGTGGGTATTATTGGCCAACACTAGTCTAGGATGATAGAGACTACGCGATGAAGTGTGACCGGTGCCAACGCATGGGTAATATTTCATGGAAACATGCGATGCCCATGAACACCATTTTAGAACTGGAGTTTTTCAACGTCTGGGGCATTGATTTCATGGGACCATTCCCACCATCGAATGGTCACAAATATATTTTGTTAGCCATAGACTATGTGTTCAAGTGGGTACAAGCAGTAGCATGCGCCGCAAGCGATGCAACGGTAGTCTCCAAATTATTGAGGAAAACTATTTTCACTTGTTTTGGCACTCCACATGCCATAATAAGTGATGAAGGCTCCTATTTTGTCAATCACACTGTCAAAGAATTGCTGCGCAAATATAATATTCTCCATAAAGTGGACCGTATATCATCCACAGACGAATGGTTAGGCTGAAGTGTCCAACCGGGAAATCAAGCTGATATTGGAGAAGGTAATAAGGCCTTCGCGAAAAGATTTGGCAATAAAGCTGGACGATGCACTGTGGGCATACAGGACCGCATATAAGACACCTATAGGCATGTCTCCGTATGCGTTGGTGTTTGATAAAGCATGTCATTTACCATTGAAGCTGGAGCACAAAGTGCTGTGGGTGGTGAAAAAGCTAAATTTCGACTTAAAGGCAGCAGGGGAAGCAAGAAAATTCCAATTGGTCGAGCTGGAGGAATGGAGAACTCACGCATACGAGAACGCAAAGATCTACAAAGAGCGCGCAAAGCGCTGGCACCACAAACAATTATACGGAAAGAATCTCCAAGTCGGGCAAAAGGTCTTACTATTTAATTCACTGCTATGACTCTTCCCTAGGAAATTAAAGTCACATTGGTTCGGACCCTTCATAGTCAAAGAGGTATTCCCGCATGGCGCAGTTGAGTTATCCAATGAAGATGGGACCAACATATTCAAAGTTAATGGGCAATGAGTGAAAATATATCACGGAGAAGATGGTATCGCAAGGTCGCCTCCGTAGACCTGAGGAATTCGGAATGAAGAAAAAAAATCGAGTGGTCCCTGTGATGGCATGCGATAGAAAATCATATGGGGCATAAGTTTTTTAGGATATCCTTTTCTTACTAATGATTCATGAACTCTCACTACTCTTATGTTATTTCGTTTATCGTTTATCTTGCCTAAAAAAAAAGGGGGTTTCGCTAACTTTGCTTTATTTGACCTTCTCAATGTTTTTTTGCAATGATTGAGGTGAATGATTGTGGAGGTGCTACACGAAGACGTAAATACTTTGTTTCGTCACCGCAATCAAAAGAAAGCAGATCGCCGTAAAGCAGGATGCGTCCACAAATAATGCGGGCCACAACGCAAATTTGGGGGTTGTATCTTTCCTTGACTTTATTCCAAATTTTGCACTATCGTATCGCATTTTAATTTTGAAAATTTTATCACCGCATCCTCTTTAGTTGGCGCAATCATTTAACATTGATTAATTTAGTAAGTCACCGCATTATTTCTCTTTGCCAATGATGATTTCAATGATGAAACACATGCTTCTATTTCTTTCGTATATGCTAGAGTCAACTAAATTTTAGGACAGTCACCTCATGAAATATTTCAAGAAGTTAGTGGTCTGCTAGCTTTCTTTCAAACTGACTTTTTATGAAACTTCCTAAGAGCATCGCATGCCTTCTTTAAATCTTTTAGCAATGAGGACATTGCCGCATTTTAAATTTGGGGGTATTCATTTTTCGACCTTGCTATTTTTAGCCTTATTTAAAAGAAAAATCATAATGTTGCGATCAGATCCTACTCGTAGTTGGATGTCCGCATGACACCCGTGGGGGCAAGCCAAAACGAAGGTAGGAATTGTGATCAACGCATAAATAAATGATCACAACTCCGCTGCCAAATAGGCATGTGTTTAGACTGAGAAAGAGTGCCTTGCTCGTAGTTGGATGTCTGCATGACACACGTCGGGGCAAGCCAAAACGAAGGCTAGGCATTTGGATCAACGCAAGGTCATAGAAAAAAATTATTATATGTCTAAAATATGCAAGGATAAAAATCATTTGGAAATACCCCAGTAAAAAAGTTTTTTTTATGAAATAAATCATGTGATGCTCTGGAATCTAGTTTTGAAGGTTAAACTTGCGGTCCCTAAATTTTAGAAATATTTCAAGAAGAGATCTGGATGAGAATTAAAGAGATTTTGATGTATAGGATTTGAATAAGGAATCCTTGAGAAATCTAGAAAAAAGAAGGCGGTAGACTTTCTAAAGGAAATCTTTAACTTATGCTTGAGAACAAGCATTGTTTAAATTTGGGGGTGTGATAACGGGCAGAAATGCACATTATTACAACGCAAAGTTATAAAACAATGCAGGATTACGTTGATAAAAATATACAATATTACGTCCAAAAGCATTAAGTCCACAACATTGTGATCGCATGTATCCATCGCATTAAAACAGCTAACTTATGTATTTTTGTGCAGAAAATGCGTTGAGCAAGGCAGAAATGCAATCCAAAGAAATTAACGTCCGAGCGCATTAAGAGATTGCATTAACACAAGGCTATGCAATCATTTGCGCTCACGAATATCTGCTCAAGAAGGTTGTCGCATAGAGCTGGCGCATCATGGTGGATGCATCTGGGTGAAAAGTGTAATAAATCAAGATGGAACAGAAAGCTGATGACGGTCGATTCCGAATTAAGTTGACAAGCTGTTATTGACTTACTGTAGCAAGTACACTCAACTTTTTGGTGAAAAATATTCAGCGCATCAGACAGAGAGTTAATGTCATCCCATCAGTGCAATCACAAGAGAGAAAAAGCCTTTCACCTCGAAGCTTTATAAATACCAAAGGCCACCTTCAGTGAAGGAGTTCGTTCAGTTCGATAATTTTCCCATAGATAGAAGTAGCCTTGTTCATAGTTTTCTTATACTTAGAAGGCGAAGCGAGAGAAGGTAAAAGATGTCGGAAGATTACCCTGGTCAGTTCGAGAGAGAACCCAGGAGGCGTGAAAAAACAGAGAGAGTGTCGACTCTTGCGAGAGCAAGATTATCTTTTGAACAAAGTAGAGAAGAACAGTGTAAAAGCCTCGGGAAGCAAGAAATTGCTACCAGGCTCTTTATTTTTATTCTGCATTGTCATTCTGTACTTCAATTATATATCTATAAAATGGAACTTGCTTATCTACATCTGTTCACTCTCTTTAAAGCACGCATGAATAGCTAAATCTATCGAATGGTTGAGAAGAACTTAGCTAACATGACCTAGGATTTTCATTGCATGCGATCATCTTTTCTTATGTTGCATCCATCACCCCTTTAGAGCTACTCGAGAGAGAGTCTAAAGAAATATCCTAAGACTTGAGAGAGCTAGGCTAGAATCTAGACTCGAGAGAGCAAGACTAGATCTGCATAAACAAGAGATAGAGACTTAAAGATAAGCTCTGTTTGCCAACATGCATCGCATGCACCCTAGAGATAGGTTATGGTAATATGCGCTCGCCTTGTATGTGTGTGTGTCATTTGTCATCGCATAGACAAGAATAAATGCTTATGTGTAAGTTCTATAAACATCATCGCATATATTGCATGCGTTCTAGAACTAAAAGCCATAGCATTTGCATTGAGAGATGATTTACTATTGTATGTGTGTAGCATGATCGCATAACATGAATGCAATCCTAGGAAGTGTTAGCTAAACGCCTTCTCAACCTGTTCCCCTGCATATTCATCGCATCTTCCATATTATCAACTCTTTTCTCAAATCCGTCACATACATTTTATACTGTAAACAACAAACCAACAAACTCTTTGATTTATTTGTTACCGCAAAGTGATCTCGAAATTATCACCGCATATTGTTTTCCTTAGTTCCTGAGTTCGACCCTGAGCTTACCAGGAAACTCAGTAGGATTTATACTTGGGTCCTGCCGAGAAAACTTGCATGCTTAACGCATTTTTCATCAACGCAATCCCTACCATTTTTTCATCACATAAAATAACGCATCACATTGACAGAAGAATGTAACACTATAATTCCACCAAAGATGCGCGACCCAGGCAGTTTCACAATACCCTGCTCAATAGGAGGAATCTATATTGGTCAAGCATTATGCGATCTTGGGGCAAGCATAAAATTAATGCCCCTTTCAATTTTCAAAAGATTGAATGTGGGACAGCTAACACCCACAACGGTGACTGTTTAACTCGTCGATAGATCCTTGGTGCACCCTGAAGGGAAATTAAAGGATGTCTTGATAACAATAGACAGATTCATTCTACCTGCAGACTTCATTATCTTAGATTATGAGGTGGATACAGATGTCCCAATCATATTGGGACGACCATTCTTGTCTACTGGTCGTGCTCAAATAGATGTGCACAAGGGAGAAATCACAGTGAGCGTCAATGGAAAGAAGCTCAGATTCAATATTATCAAGGCAATGAAGTTCCCAGATGAGAAAGGCTTATTAGAATCCTAATGAACAAATTTCGTTGAAAATTGGGAGTCCGAAGAAGAGAATGAAGAAAGAGAGGATGCTACAACATCCATTGAAACTTGCCATGCGATAACAGAGATGTTGAAGAGTGATGAAATGCTGAATTTGGATGAAGAAAGAAAAACATAGAAGCCCTCTTTGGAGAAACCACCTACACTAGAACTAAAAACTCTACCAACCCACTTGAAGTACGTATTTCTCGACCAGAATGGAACCTTACCAGTCATCATATCCTTCGCATTACCTGAAGAAAAAGAAACCACGTTGACCAGTGTTTTAAAAAAATATATTAGAGAAATCGGATGGACGCTCACAGACATCAGAGGTACTAGCCCAACGTATTGCATGCATCGAATCCGGCTTGAAGAAAATCAGAAGGGCTCAATAGAACCTCAATGCAGACTGAACCCTACAATGAAAGAGGTTGTCAAAAAAGAAATCATCAAATGGTTTGATGTCGACATTATCTACCCTATCGCAGATAGCACGTGGGTCAGTCCCGTGCAATGTGTTCCCCAAAAAGGGTGGGATGACAGTGGTTCCTAACGCAAACAACGAATTGATCCCTATGAAGACCGTCACGGGTTGGCGGATTTGTATGAACTATAGGAAACTCAATGCGGTGATAAAGAAAGATAATTTCTTCTACCTTTCACTGATCAAATGCTCGTTAGATTAGCGGGGAATGATTATTTTTGCTTCCATGATGGGTATGCAGGCTATAACCAAATCATGATCGTACCAGAGGATCAAGAGAAGACCACGTTCACATGTCCATATGGAACATTCGCCTTTCGTCGCATGCCTTTTGGATTATGCAATGCACCCAGCACGTTTCAAAGGTGTATGATGGCGATCTTCTAAGAGTACCTTGAAGACTCGGTTGAAATCTTTATGGATGACTTCTCAGTCTATGGACAAACATATGAAATCTGTCTGCGAAACCTGGAGAAAATACTGAAAAAATGTGAGGAAACTAATTTGGTGTTGAATTGGGAAAAGTGCCATTTCATGGTCAAGGAAGGAATTGTGCTAGGGCACAAGGTTTCAAGGAATGGGTTAGAGGTGGACAAAGCAAAGATTGAAGCTATAGAAAAACTTCCACCTCCATCGAATGTGAAAGTTTTGAGGATTTTCCTAGGACATGCGATGTTTTACATAAGGTTTGTGAAGGACTTTTCTAAAATCACTCGACCTTTGAATGCGTTGTTGGAAGCTGATAGACCCTTTGATTTTGATTCACACTGCCTCAATGCATTCAAAACACTAAAAGACGCTTTGACTACAACACCAATTCTGATCGCACCTGATTGGGCGAAGCCATTCGAACTGATGTGCGATGGCAGCAGATATGCGATGGGGGCAGTCTTGGCACAAGAAGTAGAGACAATGTTACACTCCATCGCATATGCTAACAGAACGCTAAACTCCACGCAGGCGAATTACACCACCATTGAGAAGGAACTTTTAGCGGTGATTTTTGTGATTGAAAAATTCAGACCTTATTTGTTGGGGTCAAAAGTGATTGTCCACATAGACCACTTTGCGATAAGATATTTGATGACAAAAAAGGATTCGAAGCCTATACTAATCTGATGGGTTCTCTTACTCCAAGAATTTGATATGGAAATAATCGACCGAAAGGGAACAGAGAACAAGGTCGCTGACCATTTATTGCGATTAGAAAATCTAGAAGTGGATTGCATCCTGTTGGAGGTGAACGCCTTATTTCCTGATGAGTAATTGCTTAAGATTCAAGAACTACCCTAGCATGCGGATATTGTCAACTTCTTGGTCTGTAAGCAATTCCCTGAAAACTACACATCCCATCAAAAGAAAAGGCTCATACATGAATGCAAATTTTACTACTGGGACGATTCAAATCTCTACAAAAGGGACCAGACCAAATATTGAGACTCTATGTTCTAGAAACTTCTTTCTATCGCATATTGTTTCAATGTCATGAATCACCCTATGGAGGACATTTCAACGGACAGCGCACGACAATGAAAGTTTTGCCATGTGGGTATTACTAGCCCACTCTGTTTAAAGATGCACGAGAATACTCCATGAAATACGATAAGTGCCAATGCACTGGAAGCATTTCAGAAAAAAATGCAATGCCAATGAACATCATTTTGGAGGTGGAGCTATTCGACGTCTGGGGAATAGATTTCATGGGACCATTTCCATCGTCAAATGGTCATAAATACATTCTATTTGTTGTCGACTATGTTTCCAAATGGATTGAAGTTGTTTCATGCATTGCAAATGATGCGGCAACAGTCTCTATGTTCTTGCAGAAAAACATCTTTACTCGTTTTGACACCCCACATGCCACAATAAGTGACGAAAGGACCCATTTTGTGAATTGCATTGTTAGTAAACTATTGATCAAATATAATGTCCACTATAAGATCGCCACCGCGTATCACCCTCAAACAAACGGACACGCATAGGTTTCTAACAAATCCATGGCAGTAGTATGGATACTTTAACTTTATGTAGTGACATAAATAGGATCAAGTTATAGTATATAGCCTAAATAGTCTATATGTATATGGATGAAATTGGGTATCTCATTCTTGTAACATTATTGGATGCGGCCCATTTTGTATGCTGATACAAATGATGTGATCCGCAGATCATTCATGTAGAGACATATGAGTGAGGGTATCCTATGCAATGAGTTCGCATAAGACTAGACCTCGAAATAGTCATTTGTCTTTATAACGACCGTTTACTGATAAAACTGACTATTTCATACTAAAATAACCTAGGATAACTCGATCCTAATCCTGAGCTAACTATGAATTCCTGTTATTCGGGATTATCCTTTGATCTACATAGGTGAGAGTAGTCCAACAACACTGCTCAATAAGCCTTCCATTTCGGGGATAAGACCAGATAGATAGCTAGGGACATAGCCTTGCATGATGAAATTCACTCCTACCCGTCCTAGGGTTAACAGATATGTTGTTCTCTTAAGTGTTGATTTCTGGTCTTGGACGACGGGGCCCCACCCTCTCTTGGTAGAGAGGGACATGATTCATAAATGGTATTGTGAATCAGTTATTCAATAGAGAGTTAGTGGGAGCTTAAGGTGGATGATGCATTTACAAGAGTAAAATGATAATTTTGACCTAACTGTAAATACGAACGACTTGTGAAAGATCGACTTATTGATTATGATTAAAATGAACAAAAATATATCTATAGTGAGGAGGGTGCAACTATTGAGCTATAATTGTATGCCTTGATAGTTAACGAATAGTGATTAATTCTGTTTTAAAGAGTTTAACCAATTAATTACAAATCGTTGGAGTTCATGATCTGTAGGTGTTGGGACTGGTGTCTTAATTCTCCTGGTAGTCTCGTAGTTTATAAACACTTTGTGAACATTTGTTATTTATAAAATATATATTATTTTATAAGTATTTACTCAATCCAATAAACTAAGATCCGTGGTTATTTTATGTAACTTAAGCATGTATGTGGAGACATACAAGTGGATCATGCCTTAAATAATAACCTAAATGGTTATAGTATAAGGATAAAGGAGGGATACCTTATCCTGGTGACACTACGGATATGGCCTACTTTGTAGATGTTACAAGTGTTGTAAAGTGCTACAAATGGCCTGATCCTGACCATTTATGTGGAGACATGCCAATAGGGGTATCCTATACAAAGAGTTTGTATAAGACTGGACCACGGGATGATTAGTCTCTTTATATAACACCATTAATAATTGAGACTTATATTTCACTAGGATGACCATAGGTGACATAACCTTAATCCTAAGTGAGTTACGAACTCTTGCTCATGAGGGCGGTCCTTTGATTTGTATGGGTGAGAGTAGCCAGATTGCCGACTCAACAAGCCTACCATTTTGGGGATTCATCTGATTGGGGAGTTGGGAACTCAGCTACACAAGATAGAATTCACTCATTCCTTGAAGTAGGGGTAAGTAGATAAATTGCTCCCTTAAGGGTTGATTTCGAATTTTAAACATAGTGGCCACACCCTCTCTTTGGACGAGAAGACGTAGTCATAGTAGGACTATGACTTATTGTTCATTAGAGAAATTAGTGCTACTCAAGAAGTTAGATGTAACTGCAGGGAAAAAACGGTAAATTGGCTCATCTGTACTTATGAGCGATTTGTGAACGGTTATCGCACTATTGATTGGTTATATCCAATAGACACAGAAATATATCTATAGTGCGAAGAGTGCAACTATCGGTCTTTAGTGGAGTGACCACCAGTTAACGGATGGTGGATCTCGTGATTAAAGAGTTTAGTCAGTTATTCACGTACCGTTGGAGTTTCAAGCTACAGGTCCATAAGGTCCCCTCGGTAGCTCAATGGGTTCAAGTATAAAATTAGATTTTGGGTTAGTTTGAAATGTTCAAATTAACAAGAGGAAATTTAATTATATGTGATATAGTTAAATTAATTCAATTATATGTGATATAACTGATGTGATGTATTAGATATATTAATTGGAGTAATTAATATAAATATGATTTATATTAAATACCATAACATAGAAAAAGAACTATGGTTTATATGTTTCATATGATGAAATATTAAAACTATAGATCATAAATATAATATGATAAATTGGTTATCATATTTATTTATAGTATATTAATTATATGATAATTAATTCTTTTTATTTAATAACCGATTGAGTGGGAGATTATTGGAAGTTATGGTAACTGTGAGATAAAAGAAAAATTATTTTGCAAAATCAGTGGTTGATCCATTTGTGAAGTTTGACAAAAAAAAAAGGACTATAGAGTAAAAATGTTTTAATAAATGATAGTGTCTCAGCCTACACAATAGTTACTATATTGAGTACCGAGTTTACTATACGATAGTTACTCATTTACTCATTGCTACGTGATCAAGTAGCAAATTCTATATGATAGGCTTCATTCTTATTAAACGATCGAGTATTTCGTCTATACGATAGACAACATCCATCTCCCACTTACTCGATCATCCCCGATCGTCTATCTCCTCCTTTTCTCTATCCAAAGTCACATAAAGCCCACAATTGTTGATGTTAAACATTCTATTTAGTATTTTATTCAATAAAGTTGTTGATATTGCATTCTATTATGAAAATCCAATAAACAAATCCATGGCTATAGCATGAATACTTTAACTTTATGTAGTGACATAAATAGGATCAAGTTATAGTATTAGGCTAAATGGTTTATAAGTATCAGGATGAAATAGGGTATTTCATCCTGATATCACTATTGGATGCGACTCATTTTAGATAATGATACAAATGATGTGATCAACAGATCATTCATGTAGAGATATGTGAGTAAGGGTATCCTATGCAATGAGTTCGCATAAGACTAGACCTCGAAATAGTCACTTTTCTTTATAACGACTGTTTACTGATAGAACTGACTATTTCATACTAAAATAACCTAGGATAATTCGATCTTAATCCTAAGCTAACTATGAACTCTTGTTTATTCGGGATTATCCTTTGATCTACATAGGTGAGAGTAGTCCAATAGCACTACTCAATAAGCCTCCCATTTTGGGGATAAGACCGGATAGATAGCTGGAGACATAGCCTTGCAAGATGGAATTCACTCCTACCCGTCTTAGGATTAGTAGATAGGTTGTTATGTTAAATGCTGATTTCTGGTCTTGGACAATGGGGCCGCACCCTCTCTTGGTAGAGAGGGACATGATTCATAAGTGGTATTGCGAATCAGTTGTTCAATAGAGAGTTAGTGGGAGCTTAAGGTAAAAGATGCATTTACAAGGGTAAAACGGTAATTTTCACCCAACTATAAATCCGAACGACCTGTGAATGATCAACTTATCGATTATGGTTAAAATGGACAAAAATATATCTACAGTGAGGAGAATGAAAATATAGAGCTATAGTGGTATTCCTTGATAGTTAACGAATAGTGATTAATCGGTTTTAAAGAGTTTAACCAATTAATTACAAATCATTGGAACTCATGATCTGTAGGTCCATTAGGTCCCTTAGGCCCCTCTACTAGCTCATAAATTTGGATTAATAAATTGAGTATCTTTGAATGAAATTAGGGTTATGAATTTGCATTCAAATTCAGTTTTAGAGTTTCAGTTAATTGTATACGATACAATTGAAACTTTTAATTTATAAAAAAAAAACAAAATTGGAGAATCAATTAATATTCAAATTATGATTTAAATATTAATAATATGAAATTGAATCATATTGGTAGAATTGGTGTTTTGTTAATTTAATATCTATATTAAGATATTAAATTAATAATATTTTAATTTAATTAAAAGGTTTAATTAAAAATTGAATTTAGTTTATTTAAATTAATTATTTTTAATTAATTTTTATAAAACTAAATTATTTAAATAAAATTGTTTTGTTTAAATAAGATAATCAATTTTACAAAAATTGATTAAATGAGTTAGTGGATTTTTCCAACCACTAAACTCATTTGGATGATTTATCACCCAATTCTAGTTACTTTTCAATTAAAACCCGAAGTATGAGTTGTCCTACATGCAGGCATCCTCCATGCATGAAATTAGTCTATATATTGAACTTTCATGCTTATATTTGAGGGAGATCTATGAGTTTTCTAAACTGATATGCTGTTGGTTTGAAAACCCTCAAAATCCTCCAAAGTTCATCCAAAATTCATCTCAATTTGAGTGTTTCCACCATACATTCCTTCTTGAGTTTAGTAGAGAACATCTTGCTCGTGGTCTACTTGAAGATTCAATCTCAAATTTGTGGAGATCCAGCTGAATTCATGGAGAGTACTTCAAAGATATTGCATAGTACAAACCCTATTATGAACTTTACTTGTGTAGCATGTTTAAAACTCAAATTAAGTGTAATTAGAGTGCTTATTGATTCTGAACTCTTTCGTTGCATGTTATATTACTCCTTCACCTTGTATATACAAGAGGATCATCAACAGTTCAATAGCGTTTCTAGTATTATATGTAGACGATATCCTACTCGTTGGGAATGATGTAGGACTACTGATTGAAATTAAAAATTGACTAGCGACCCAATTTCAAATGAAAGATTTGGGAGAGGCGCAGTTTGTTTTGGGCATTCAAATCTAAAGATCGAAAAAAAAAATGCTAGCTCTTTCTCAAACATCGTACATTGATAAAATTCTTGTTAAGTTTTCGATGCAGAACTCAAAGAGCGGTTTACTCCCTTTCAAGCATGGAGTTATATTGTCTAAGGAACAGTGTCCTAAGACACCTCAAGAAGTTGAGAAAATGATACGAATCCCCTATGCATCGACTGTTGGCAGCTTGATGTATGCGATGTTATGTACTAGACCTGCCATCTGTTATGCGATGGAGATAGTCAGTAGATATCAGTCTAATCTAGGATATGATCACTGGACTGCTGTTAAGAACATCCTTAAGTACCTAGAGAGACTACATGCTCGTGTATGGTTATAAGGATCTATGTTTACTCTTACGGAGGAGCAGTAGTCTAGAGGAGCACCAAATAGGGGTGCATTGCTGACTCTACCATGAAGCTGTTAAGGAAGCTGTGTGGCTCAGAAAATTCCTGAATCTTGACTAATCTGGAAATGGTTCCAGACATGTCAAAGCCCATCGCCCTTTATTGAGATAATAGTGGTGTTGTGGCTGATTCACGAGAGCCTCGAAGTCATAAACGCGTCATCTTATTCCAGAGATTGTACATCGAGGAGACATGCTCATCACGTAGATAGATTCGGAGCACAACATTGCTGATCCATTTACAAAGGCCCTCACGTAAGGTGTTTGAGGGTCACCTGCAAAGTATGGGTCTACAGGACATGCCATATCTAGTCTAGGGCAATGGGAGATTTTATACTGGGTGCATTTTATGCCCTAGTTTATTGATTTGTGTACTTGTATGTTAGTATGACTTGTATATTGTACACTCCACTAGTTTTAGGACAAGTGTGAGATTATTGGGGTTGATGCCCTAAATCTCGTAGGGTTTTGTACTTTGTAATTGTATTGTACAACATTTTATTTATTTAATAAAATATGAGATGTTTTATTTGACATTTGGTAGCACTAAACCCACAAATCAACAAATTAACATCCAAGGTTATCTTCTATAGCTTAAACATATATGTAGAGACATACAGGTGGATCGTTTTTAAGTTATAACCTAAATGATCTGACACTACGCGTACGATCCGCTTTGTAGATGTTAAAACTATTGTAAAGTACAACAAATGACCTGATCCTAATCATTCATGTGGAGACATGTGAGTGGGAGTATTATTTACAAAAGAGTTTGTATAAGACCAGACCACTAAATGACTAGTCTCATTATATAACACCATTCATAATAGAAACTTTCATTTCACTAGGGTGACCATAGTTGACATGACCTGAATCATGAGTGAGTTGTGAACTCCTATCTATGAAGGCGGTGCTTTGATTTGTACGGGAGAGAGTGGCTAGATCGCCGACTCAACAAGCCTACCATTTTGGGGATTTGTCATATTGGGGAGCTGAGAACACAACTACTTAAGACGAAATTCACTTCTTCCTCGAGGTCAGGGTAAGTAGATAAATTGCACTCTTAAAGGCTGATTCTAGGGCTTAAACAATATGGAGCCACACCTTTTTCTGGTCCGAGAGGGGTTTTGTCATAGTTGGACAATGATTTATTGTTCATTAGAAGGATCAGTGGTACTTAAGGAGTTAGATGTAACTACAGGGGTCAAACGATAATTTTAACCTAGCTTTACTTATGAGCAATTTGTGAAGGGTCATCACACTGCTGACTAGTTATATCCAATGAACACATAAATATATCTGTAGTGCGAAGAGTGTAGCTGTCGGTCTTTAGTGGAGTGCCGATAGTTAATGAATCTTGAATAATATAATTAAAGGAGTTTAATTAATTTTTCAAGTACCACTGGAGCTTAAAACTACAGGTCCATTAGGTCCCCTCTGTAGCTCAATGGGGATTAAATGAGAATCAATTTGATTAATTTGAATTGTTCAAATTAATTGAGGGAATTAATTATATGTGGTATAATTATTTTAATTTAATTTAATTGTATATGATATAATTACTATAATGTATTTGATACATTATACTATAAAGTTTATCTGAGAGAAAATAAATATTTGAATATGATTCAAATATTAATTATGTGAATTGGATTCGTATAATTAAATTTAATATAAATGAAATTTATGTTAAATAACGTTAATGAGAGAGTTAAACTATAGGTTATATTGTATTGGATACAATATTAAACTATAGGTTATATGTTATATTTGACATAACATATAGTTTTATATATATATTATATGATAAAGTGATTATGATATAATATATATTAATGTTTTATTAAAATTATTTTTTAATTAATTTATTTTATTTGAAAAATAACAACTCTCTCCCCTTTTTTCTCTCTACTACGTGAAAGTGGGAGAGTGAGTGCATAACCATTATCTTTTTCCCCATTTTGTTTTTACAAAGAATCTTTTCCAAAAATAATTCTCTCTGAGAAAAGTTCCTAGACTATTTGATAGAGCATGAAATTGCATCCCAACTCTCTGTTGGGTTATATGTCCTAAAACTTGCAATTTGTAAGATTAAACATATTTTATTTGCAATAAAGATGTTATTTAGGTTTTGTTCAATAAAACTGTTATCGAATAGTAAATTACACTAAATCAAATAACCTAAGTTCCATGGCTATTATATAAGTTATTGGACTTTATGTGGAGACATAAGAGTGGATCAAGTTCGAGTAGATAACTAAAACGATCTATAAGTATACGGATAATGCTGGGTACTTTATTCTGGAAACATTATCGGATGCGGTTCACTTTGTATTTAGTACAAACAATGTGATCCTGAATCGTTCATGTGGAGACATGCAAGTGGAGGCGTCCTATACAAAGATTTTGTATAAGACTAGACCAAGAAATAAGCCACTCTTACTTTATAACGCTTTTTATTGTTTAATATTGACTATTTCAAAACGATAACCTAGGTAACTTGACCTTAATCTTGAGCTAACTATGAACTCCTGTTCGAGATTATCCTTAGATTTGCATGGGTAAGGGTTGGCTCAACAATACCAACTCAATAAACTTCCTATTTTAGGGGTAAGATCGGGTAGATAGCTGGGACATAGGGTGCAAGACGGAATTCACTCCTACTCGCTTTTAGGGATAGTAGAGAGGTTGTTCCCTTAAGTACCGACTTCGGGTCTTGAATAAGGGGCCCTGCCCTCTCATTGGCCCGAGAGGTACTCGGTTTGGTGATTGGATCACAAACAACACAATTGTTCATTAGAGGATCAATGGGACTTAAGGAACAAGATGTAATCTCGGGGGTAAAACAGCTTTTGACCCAACTGTTATTACGAACAAATTGTGAAGGGTTGACTTACTAATTATGGTTATATCGGGTGGAGAGAAATATATCTACAGTGAGTAGATTGCAACTACTGGGCTTTATAGAGTGACCCGGTAGTTAACAAATGTTGATTAAATTAGTTTAAAGAGTTTAGCCAATTAATCTCGGATCATTGGAGCCCATGATCTGTAGATCCATTAGGTCCCCCTACTAGCTCACAAACGGATTAAATCTTAGAATGGAGTGATGAGTAAATTTGAAGCGATTTAAGAGAATCGGTAATTATATATGATATAATTATACATTTAATTATTGAATAATACGAAATTGGAGAATTGGATAATGTTTGTAATTATTATATGAATAGATATTCATGTTCTAGGAATTAGTGGTTTAATAATTTGATATTTGATATTAAATTATTTTAATTAATTAAAATAGTTTAATTAATTAATTTTAATTAATTTTATTAAAAGTCAATTATTAGTATTAATTTTTGTTTAAAATTAATTAAATTATTTCATTTTATTTCCAAAGTTGGATTTCAAATTAATTTTTTTTTATTAAAAAAAAATTATGAATTTTAAAATTTGATTTCTAATTAAAGAAACAATTAAAAATTTTGGAAGAATGAATGATAGTAGATTTTTTCCACTTTACACACCAAATTCCCACTCATATTTGAGTTGTTTTGGTGTCAAGGAACTATGCAATCTGGTTGCATGAAGATTTTGAATAAAATCAGTTTAATTTTGCTGAGATACCATTCATGCAAATTGAATTGAGCAAAAAGAAAAAAAAGTTCTTCTTCTCATATCACACCAAAACCAAAAATTACTTATCAATTTCCCTCAATTCTAACTCATTTTGGCTCCCACCATTCAATCTAAGGTCCTAGAGAATAGAAGGGAAGATCAAGTGGTGGTCTACAAGCATTTAAAGAGGAAATTCGAGCTGAAATTGCTAAATTGAAGAGTTTTTCAAATGTATGAATTTCTGAAACCCTACTTGTATTTTTTGAAGTTGCTTACTTAATTGCTAAAATTGATGGAATTAGAATACTTAATGATTCTAATTGCTTCCGCTAATTACATGCTAACTCCATCACTCTCTACATCTAGTACACCTCAGCAAAATGGTGTATCAGAAAGGAGAAATTAAACTCTGTTGGACATGGTTCGGTCTATGATAATTTATGCTACCTTACCTGACTCGTTTTAGGGTTATGTACTACAGACCGCAACTTACATTTTGAACTATGTTCCTTCCAAAAGTGTTACTGGAAACCTTTAGAATTATGGAATGGTCATAAAGGTAGTTTACGCTATTTCAGGATCTGTAGTTGTCCAGCATACGTGCTTGAGACAAATCCTAAGAAGTTGGAACCTCGTTCAAAACTGTGCCTATTTGTAGGTTACCCTAAAGAAACAAGAGGGGGTTACTTCTACGACCCTAAAGATAATAATGTTTTTATGTCAACAAATACTTAGAAGAGAACCACATAAGGAAGCATAAGCCCCGCAGTAAGATAGTATTAAATGAACTTTCTAGTGAAACTGCTAAACCTTCAACAAGAAATGTTGAAGAGCCCAACACGTTGACAAGAGTTGTTGAAGTTGGTTCATCTAGTAGGTCAAATCCACCTCAAATGTTGAGGGAGCCTCAACGTAGTGGGAAGGTTGCGAACCCACCTGTTCGTTATATCGGGTTAACAGAAACCCTAGCTGTTGTAGGTGACGAATTAAGGATCCATTGTTTTACAAGAAGGCAATGGAGGATGTTGACAAGGATGAATGGATCAAAGCTATGTACTTCAATTCAGTTTGGAATCTTGTTAATGAACCTGATAGGGTTAAATCTATAGGTTGTCTACAAGAGAAAACGGGGAGCTAATGGGAAGGTGCAAACCTTCAAGGCTAGACTATTGGCAAAGGGTTATACCCAGTTGTGAGAGCCGACTATAAGAAGATTTTCTCACCTGTTGCCATGTTGAAGTCTATCCGGATACTCTTGTAAATTGCCTCATATTATGACTATGAGATTTGGAAAATGGATGTCAAGACTACTTTTCTGAATGGCAATCTTGAAAAGACCATATATTTAGATCACCCTTTATTATGATAATAGTGGTGTTGTGGCTAATTCCTGAGAGCCTAGGATTCACAAACGCGGGAAGCTCATAGAGCGGAAGTATCATCTCATTCGAGAGATTATGCATCGAGAGGACGTGATTGTCACGAAAATAGCTTTGGTGCATAATGTTGCTGATCTATTTACAAAGCCCCTCACGGCTAAGGTGTTTGAGGGACACTTGCAGAGTATGGATTTACGGGATATGCCACATCTAGTCTAGGGCAAGTGAGAGATTTTGTACTGGGCAAGTATTATGCCATAGTTTCTTGTTTTGTGTACTTTTATATTAGTATGCCTTTTATGATATACACCCCACCAGCTTTAAGACAAATGGGAAAATAATCTGATCCTGGTCATTCATGTAAAAACATGTGAATAGGGGTATTCTATACAAAGGGGTTTGTATAAGATCAAACCACAAAATGATAAGTCTCATTATATAATGCTGTTAATAGCAGAGGCTTACATTTCACCAGAATGACCATATGTGACATGATCTGAATCCTGAGTGAGTTGTGAACTCCTGCCTATGAAGTGAAGGATCTCATACCGAGAGTTCCATGAGCGTGTTCAGATCGCTCCGATTTCATAGTGACCAAAACACAAAAGATATACATTCAACACATATAGTTATGCATATTAATCTAAGTAAAGGCATGCTCATAATACAATAAATAATAGAGAAAAGGATCATACCAGTTGAAGGCTCTCTTTGAACTTCTGAACCCAATGCAGCAGAAACCCTCCAACAGATCTACCAACACCCGACGGGTATGTTGACTGCAACAACACGATCAGTATGAACATGAACACTGCAGTGGGGACGACACCACCACTAGTGAAACCCGGGTATCCTCGGAGTGAAAATCCAAAGAGTAAGCTTTGGTGAGTTTGGTAGAGGAAGGAGGACAACGATTCATGTAGACAATAAGCAAGTGCGAGATAATACAGTACTATCGTATAACAGAAATATCTATCGTATAGAAGAGTTACAGATCGTGTAGGAAAGGCTGAACGATCGTTTAAGAAAAACGGATAGGATCATTTAGAGAAATCGTGAGATAGACGATCGTTTAGATAGAAGAGGTACTATCGTTTAGGCTCTCGCGATCGTTTTCACGAATTCTTTTAGGCGAACGAAAAAAATGAATGCATGATTTGAAAAATGAAAACGCTTTTCATTTTTAACCTGCCAGTTACCATAACCAACGCTGCCCACTACCCACGTCCGAACGTGGAAGAATTGATTAATTATCATATAATTAATCAATCAATTAATAAATAAATATAATCCTATTGTATTTATATCCTATAGTTTGATATCACATATCTACTATAGTATTTTCTCCTCTACTTGATATAAATCATATTTATATCTAATTTCCTCCAAAATAATGTATCTCATACATTTAGCCAATTATATCATAT
>NC_052353.1:36575935-36587831 GCF_009727055.1 Benincasa hispida
CCCTTCACTGGGATGAGACATTCTCAACCATTAGGCAGAACCAACTCTAGGAACTGAACCTAACAACCACAATTTTTCAGTCCAGAATCGTTAACCTTTAACTATTCCGTGTAAGCGTAACCCCTCGTTTTCGGTGCCAGAGTCCCGCCCTAATGCGCTTACCATAGGGAAAAGACAGATTAGGAAAAGAGACTAAGTTACCTTATTCTCTTGTAGAAGATCAAATAAAGAAACGCGTAAAACTTCCATCCTTTAGGGGGACACTCCCAGGGTGCCTCGAGGCAATGTGCATTAACTTTATTGAACCTAACGAGGGAGACCGAGGGATATGCTGTCGCACTTCCTGCTCCCACTTACTATGAACATTCTCTCCATCCACCTTGATATTTACCTACCCAAACACCATCCGTTGGGGGGACACGCCAAAGATGCCGCAAGACCGATGATAGATTTCACGGTGTGGACTATTTAGGAGAAAAGTGAAAGGTTTAAGTGAAACATCTTATGCCCCAGGTACCTCCCACTGAATGTTATACCTAGGGATCCATTAACCTAGACAATCCAACTATTGATTTTAATCTAAGTTGTCTTTTTAAACTCTGCTCATAAACAAAGTTTGTCTATGAAATATAAACAAGTTCAAGTAGTCACATTTAAACACTTTAATGGACTGTCCTTAACTTGCATGCATGCATCAAATCTATCTAATTCACCTTTCCAGGTAAGTTTCCATGTAGGGGTGTTACGTTTCCGTCAACTTAAATACCCCAGCCTAGACAGAACCCGCCTTAGACAAAAGGTGCCTTATAGATAGATTTGCTACACTTTATCCTTTTATTAGCCAAGTTAATCCTATTAAACTAATTAAAAGATTAAAGCCTTAGGGTTGCCAATCATATTAGAACTGTGATCTTAGGTCTATGTGATCCAAGTTTTAAACATTTTAAAACCATGAATTAAACCTAAGTAAGCATGCATATCTTTCTTATTTCTTTTAGTTCTAATTTCTCTTTAACTCTTAAAAAGAAACAACGAAAAAATATTGCGCACAACGAGGCATTTATAACATTTATAAATTAACCTATGTTTCATGCTTCATGTAATGTCCGGTCAATACTATATAACTTTTATATAACGCTTAACAACTCGGCAAACATGCTATCATTCACTCTTATACTATAACAATTATAATATAAAGATGATGCATGTTAATGCTTTTTAGGCATGCATAAATATAACTCTTATATTATATGATGCATGAGCATATTCTTACATAATTAAAATCATGCTTCTCTAAATTATAACAATTACAATAAAGAAATGATGCATGCCCATTGCAAAACCTAAGGTGGGATTTACTATATGTACATACCATATGACGTATAGAAAGATACATCGCATGTAATAATCAAAGGATTTATGGACCAGGATGAGCCTTTACAAGAAAAACCAGAATGAAAAACCCTATCTATTACGTTTTTCATCGAGCAAACGGGTTCACAAGCGAACCGGGTCTTGAACTACCAGGAAGTCTTCATCATGTAACAAAATTCAGCAGGTAGACGATCGTTCAGTGCACACTAGATGATAGGAGCATAAACAAACGATCGCATAGACGACGACGAGACTGCGAAGCCTGACCATCCATGCAATCGTGTAGCACGACGACAGGTAAACGATTTACCTTGCATTACTAAGCGATCGTTTAGTCAGTTACTAAGCGATGAAGCTTGCTGACCTAAACGATTATCTAGCGCACGTGCTTTAAACTATACATGAGCGTCTCATCATCTAACCAACGCATGCAACTTGGTAAACAATTTACCTTGCGATGCTAAGCGATCGTTTAGTCAGTTACTATGCAATGAAGCTCGCTGACCTAAACGATTGTCTAACGCGCGCTCGCCTTAAACGATGCTCATCGATTGAATACCCGATCGTCAACCCAATGTGACCAACTCTTGATCGCATACCTTATCGTTTAACCGATGCATTCAATCACGATCGCGCACTCCTTCATCTTTACGTTGCGATGGACAGCGATCGTGTAGAACGTCTTCTGCATGATACGATCAAACCTAAATCGCCTCCTTCCTCGATGAGCCGATACCATTACGCAGAACTTCGACGAACGACTCAAGACTTCAAACAAAACTTTGAATACAGACTCATAACGATTATTTATGCCAAAAAATGCAGGGGCCTTTACAAACAACTGCAAATGTAAAAGGATTTAAACAAACCGAGGCTTAACATCCCGAAAACATCCATTAATCCGACACATCCACAGAAGATATAACAATTAAAACAGCATAGAAATGCACCCACCATGAATGTATATGTTATTTCGTTGCAACAGATGAAATCGGAGTATCATTAACTGGCTTTGATACCAATTGAAGGATCTTATACCGAGAGTTCCATGAGCGTGTTCAGATCGCTCCAATTTCACAGTGACCGAAACAAAAAAGATATACATTCAACACATATAGTTATGCATATTAATCAAATTAAAGGCATGCTCATAATACAATAAATAACAGAGAAAAGGTTCACACCAGTTGAAGGCTCTCTTCGAACATCTGAACCCAATGCAGTGGAAACCCTCCAACAGATCTACCAACACCTGGCGGGTATGTCGACTGCAACAACACGATCAGTACTTACATTAACACTACAGTGGGGACAACACCGCCACTAGTGAAACCCGGGTATCCTCGGCGTGAAAACCCAAAGAGTGCGCTTTGGTGAGTTTAGTAGAGGACGGAGGACAACGATTTGTGTAGACGATAAGCAAGTGCGAGATAATACAGTACTATCGTATAGCGGAAATGTCTATCGTATAGAAGAGTTACAGATCGTGTAGGAAAGGCTGAACGATCGTTTAGGAAAAACGGATACGGTCGTTTAGAGAAATCATGAGGTAGACGATTGTTTAGATGGAAGAGGTAATATTGTTTAGGCTCTCGCGATCGTTTTCATGAATTCTTTTGGGCGGACGAAAAAAATGAATGCATGATTTGCAAAATGAAAACTCTTTTTCATTTTACCTGCCGGTTACCATAACCAACGTTGCCGTCACTACCCACGTCCCGAAACGTGGAAGAATTGGTTACCATTATACAATGATAATTAATAATCAATTAATTAATTTAATATAATTTCCTATATATTTTGTATCCTATAGTTTGATCAATCACATATCTACTATAGTGAATTTTCTCTCCTACTTGATATAAATCATATTTAATATCTAATTTCCTCCCAATAAATTATCTCATAAGCATTTTAGCGAAGTATATCATATATAATTAACCAGAGTTCCATTATGTCATATATAATTGAACTTCCTCTTGTCAATTTAAACATTTTCAAAATTAACCCAAATATTGGTTCTCGGACTTTATCCAAGCTACCCGGGGCTAATGGGCCCGTGGTTCGAAGCTCCAAATGGTACGTGAATAGATGACTAAACTCTTTAGCCACGAGATCCACCATTCGTTATCTTTCAGTGATTCCACTAAAGACCAAAAGCTGAACTCTTCTTACCACAAATATATTTCAGTGTCCATCGGATATAACCAATCATGAGTACGATGACCCTTCACATATGCTCGTAAGTACAGCTGGGTGAATTTATTGTTTTTCCCCTGTAGTTACATCTCACTCCTTAAGTACCATTGATTCCTTTAATGAACAATACAACATAGTCCAACTATGTGTGAACACCTATCGGGCCAAGAGAAGGTGTGTGGCGCCACATTGTTCAATCCCTAGAATCAGCCCTTAAGGGAGCCATCTATCTACTTACCCCTACCTCAGGAAAGGAGTGAATTCCATCTTGTGTAGCTGAGTTCCCAGCTCCCAAATAAGACGAATCCTCAAAATGGTAGGTTTGAATTGGCGACCTAGCCACTCGAACCCATACAAATCAAAGGACCGCCCTCAATGGCAGGAATTCCCAACTAACTCAGGATTGAGGTCATGTTACCGATGGTCATCCTAGTGAAGTGAAGTCTCTGTCATGAAGGTGTTATATAACGAGATGTTAACACTTCGTGGTCAGGTCTTATACAAACTCTTTGTATAGGATGCCCCTGCTCGCATGCCCCCAACACGAATGATCAGGATCAGACCATCTATGACAAGTCACAACAATTGTGACCATTTCACAAAGTGGGCCGCGTCCGTAGCGTTACGAGGATAAGTTTTCTCTCCTATATCTATATACTACAAATCATTTTGGTTATCACTCAAGACATGATCCTCTTATATGTCACGACATACATGCTTGAGTCACATACAGATAACCAGAGATTTTATGTTTATTGATTTGTGGTAAAGCAAACAAAATAATTAACCGAGCAAAATACAAGATGTGAAGTAAATATCATATATTAACAACACAAATGTTTGTGTGAAGTAAATATCATATATTAACAACACAAATTTTTGTACATACTGTTTACAAACTACAGGACACGAGACTTTAGGGCATCAACCCCAATATGAAGGCGGTCATTTGATTTGAATGAGTGAGAATGACCAGATTGTCGACTCAATAAGTCTACCATTTTGGGGATTCGTCTGATTGGGGAGATGGAAACATAGCTACACAAGATGAAATTTACTCATTCGCAATATTGGGGTAAGTAAATAAATTGCTCCCTTAAGGGCTGACCGGGGCTTGAACAATATGGTGATACACTCTCTCTTGGCCCACTAGAGGTTTGGTCATAGTTGGACTATGACTTATTGTTCATTAGAAGGATTTGTGGTACTTAAAGAGTTAGATGTAGTTACATGGGCAAAATGGTTTTGGCCCAGATGTACATACGAGCAATTTGTGAAGGGTCATCGCACTGTTGACTGGTTATGTTCAATGGACACAGATATATATATATATTTGTAGTGCCAAGAACACAACTGTTAGTCTTTAGTAGTGTGATCGACAATTAATGGAAGTTGGGTAATTTAATTAAAGGAATTTATTTAATTATTAAAGTACCATTGGAGCTTCAATCTACAGGTCCATAAGGTCCCTTCTGTAGCTCAATTGGGATTAATTGAGAATCAAATTAATTTTGGAATTTAAATTGTTCAAATTAATTGAGGGATTAATTTTATATGATATAATAACATAATGTATTTGATACATTATAATATAAAGTTTAAATTGAGAGGATATAAACATTTGAATATGATTCAAATATTAATTATATGAATTCAATTAATATATTTAATATCAATTTGATTTATATTAAATTTTATATACTAGCAAGAGAATTTTTTAAGCTATAGATTATATTATATTTTGATATAATATAAACTATAGGTTATTCATTATATTAGAATATAATATATAGTATGATGATGATAATAATAATAATAATAATAATAATAATAATAATAATAATAATAATAATAATAATAATAATAAGGGGGTTATTATATAATTATATATTGATTAAATTGAAATTATTTTAATTTAATTATATTATATTATTTGAATTTAAATAACTCCCTCCCTTTATTTCTATCGGAAACAATCGTGGGAAGTTAAGGAATACGTAGGATCTTGTTCTTGGTTGATTCTCTCTGCCATTGTCGGTAATGTATTTGGATTCAAGGATTGTGTAGGTAAAAAAAAAACACAAAACTTCTTCCCTGAAAATTTCTCTCTCAAAGAAAAGCTCTCCCTCATCCAAATAAAGTTTAGAGCCCATATGCTCATGTAATTCTCAACCCTAAGTAGAATACAGAGGAAAATCTTGTGGTGGTGACCATTTTTGTTTTTCATTCGTGAACGTTCGTGGAGAGAAGATTGTGAAGAATTATTGGCTTCAAGGGTAAGTGTGACTGAACCCTAATTTCTTCTCTAACATTTTTATTTTGCATGCTATAAATTTTTATTGAAAATTCATAATTTTATTCTCTATAATTTTTATTCTCTGTGAAACTAAAATTGGGACCGATCCTGCTTCTGCTATAGGCCTATATCTATCTATGTATATATGTATGTGTGTATCTGTGTGTGTGTATATATATATATCATAGAGATTCTCATAAAACATTCCTGACGCATGTGGTATAGTCAGCTTATTAAATATTTGTTCATATGAGGATATAAAATTACCTTATTTGTTCATATGCTTTTATAAAGAAATCACGACTTGAGATTTACTATATATGTTGATGATTTGAGTAGAAACTTCTGAAGAGATTTCAAAAGCAACGGAGTTTCTTAAGAAAGAAACTGGGATGATAAGTTTTGTCATAGCTTGCAAATAAAGCATAAAGAAAATGGAATTGCATCAAGTTATACATAAAAGATCTTTTATGGATTACGTAAATCATTGAATACTCATATGATGGTTCATTCACTCGATGTGAAAAAGATATATCATTTGATCTCAGAAAGATAATGATGAATATTAGGTCCTGAAGAACCATAATTTTTTTAGAAGTTAGTGTACTTGCACATCTTTACGAGTCAATACACTACCTGATGTAGTATTTTTAGTAATTTTGTTACCTGAATATAATGTTCCTCCAAAAGAAAGATATTAGAGTAGAGTTAAATATATATTTTATTTTATTTGAGGATTAGCTTATATGGATTTATTTTATTCTAATAAATATAACTATGATCTAATAGGTTGTGAAGATGCAGGTTATGTATCTAACCCATATGAGCTAGACCTTAAACAGGTAACTTAATACATGGAGATTTTTTTTTATTTTTTATTTTATGACAGCCTATGAAACAGATCATAATGACTAACTTTAAATCATGCTAAAATCTTGATGATTCTACGAGGCAAACCAATAGTGTTCTTATTTGAAGATGATAAGGCATAAAATAGGCGACATCACTATTCAATAAATTTCTATAGAAGATGACTTGGAAGATTTATTAACAAAGATGTTACCTACAACAACATTTGAGAAGTTAACACACTATATTTGCATGTGAAAACCAAGAGTTATATAGTGATTTTTTCATGAGGGGAAATTGTAGGGATATAATCCCGAGCGAAAGTATTAGGATCATCTTGCATTTGATTTTTTCATTTTTAAAGGAAAAAAAAACAAGCTAAACAGAACATAAATAGGATAAACAACATACTTAACATGCAATAAAAGGAGAAACAAAGGGATGAACGGTTTTTACCTTTGTAGACTCCCATAATCTTCAAAATTCCTCTTTAAAAATCGTGTTTTGGATGTTCCGAAGTTGCCTTTCCATGACCGCCCACACAATGACGGACGATAGTTAGAATTTTCTAATAACACACTAAAGATGTGGATGACAGAAAAATTGCAAAAAAACCTCTTGGAAAGATGTGTCGTGCTGCCCTTGCTCCGCACTTAACCCTCTTTTGACTTATTCTTTATCTTGGGTCAAAGTTTGATTGTTCTAAAAGTATTTTGATCTTTTTACTTCAAATTTGGCTCGTTCTACTCCAAATACTCATTTCTTACAAAATAGATAAATAAAGAATAAAGAACTCTTTTATACCAAAGAACCAATCTCTAAATAACCCAAATATAAATGAGAAACCCAACCACGACTTCGACATAAAAACTGAGAATATGCTTGAGTCAAACTCAAGAAGTCAACAATATCAATAAATTTTACCATCTCATTCATATTTTCCATGTCACCATAGTCTAATCAGCAAGTTGATTGCCATGCTAGTTTTCTATTAAGTGAACTAATGATCGAATCAGTCTAGAGATCATTTATATTTATTTATCAAGCTTCAGAGACTAAAGTATTTCTTTGAAACTATAGAGATTAAATAGACATCTAGTTGAACACTCAAGGATCAAAAGTGTATTTTGTCCAAAGTTTGATGTATACAAGATTATAGCAATCAATTTTTTTTCTCTCCGTATACCCAAATATATACAAATATTTACGGTTAGCATCCAACCACGGACGTAGCATGGACATTTTAGTTTAGCTTGTGTGTTCGTGTCTGATACGTATCGGACACTTGGACACTCTGACACTTGTTGGACACATATCAGACACTTGTTAGTACAATAGATGTGTTAGACACTAGGTGTACAAAGTCAAAATAGGACCAACATTTTGTAGACATGGATCAAACACTTCTTACATATCCAAAGTCAACACATATATGACAAAAATAATAAAATTTGAGTGTGAAATACATCAAACTAATTTTTTAATCATAGAAATGAATAAAATAATTAACTTTGAATTTCCTTCTTGTTTAAAAATGATATATAGTTTAAAAACTGTATGTTTTAATAAACGTGTCCTTGCCATGTTCGTATCCTAGATTTTTAAAATATGTCGTGTCGCCGTGTCGGTGCGTGTTATATCCATGTCGCATATTTATATCCACGCTTCTTAGTATATATATATCAACCCGAATGGAATTTGGCTCACCATTCCCTAGATATATGATTGGGTTCCCTTTAAAATTTGAATCTATTCATTCTTAAATCTACTCGCAGACATGATGTACTTTTATCGTTCGTCCAAAGAAGGATAACAACTATATTCAAGTTCCAATTTCCAGAATGTGAAGTTCATCAACTGAAATTAAGGAAGATGTGTGCCTTGAGATAAGGAAAGAGTGGTAAATGCATGTATATACATCATGAGCGTCCTTTCAAAAGGATGTGAATGTGCACGATAATTGATTTAATAATGAAACATGTCTAACACTCCCTGATTAGGAGTTACAAAAATTATTTAGAGCACCATGTTTATTAGTGTGTTAAATGGTTTATTGATGTGTCATTAAATGTCTGTCATATTTTATATCTTGTCATATATAGGAGCAACTACAAATATATATGTACATAGAAGTTATCTAGCACCATCTTTATCAGTGTGTTTATAGATTATTGACTCATGTTAAATGAGGGCATATACACATATAAACATCATATTTTATACCTTCTCATTTATAGTTATAAGTATAACTACAAATTTATATGCACACCAAAATTTATCCAGAGTACTATTTTTATCATGTAATGTCATATTATAGGAGGGTATATATAAATACATATGTTATATTTTATACCAATCTATAACATATATATATATGTATATATATTATATAATAAGGTGGTTATTATATAACTATATATTGATTAAAATGAAATTGTTTTAATTTAATTATATTATATTATTTGAATTTAAATAATTCCATCCCTTTATTTCTTTCTGAAACAATCATGGGAAGTTAAGGAATACGTAGGATCTTCTTCATGGTTGATTCTCTCTATATTGTATGTGTAGAAAAAAAAAAAACACATACACAGAACTTTTTCTCTTAAAATTTCCTCTCAGAGAAAAGCTCTCCCTCCTAAAAATTAATTATAGAGCCTACACACTCTTGTAATTCTCAACTCTAAGGAGAATACATAAGAAAATCTTGTGCTGGTGACCATTTTTGTTTTTCGTTCGTGGAAAAGAGATATATCTAATGGTTACTATATTGCGGTCTAGTCTTATGCGAACTCATTGCATAGGACACCCTCAATTGCATGTCACCTACACGAACGTGTTGGATCATTGCGTTTGTATCAAATACAAAGAGGGGGTCGTATTCAATGTCATCAGGATAAGGTACTCAACCTTATCCTTATACTATAGACCCTTTAGGGTGTATCTTGAACATTGGTCCCTGTATATCTCCACATATTGTTCAATACTCATAAGACAACCTTGGATGTTAGTTTATTGGATTAAGGTTATTAAGACAAAATAGAATACAACACAATCAATAACATTTATTGAAATAACATCGATAATTCTTTATTAATGACGTAACACAATCAATAATATTTATTGAAATAACATTGATAACTCTTTATTGATGATGATCAATTAATTACATTTACTATCTACGAGCTTGAGGGCATAAAACCCGACAGGAATAAAGATGTTGCACTCTTTTTCCTTTGACTAGGTTTTGTCTCATAGAGTTTTCATAGTAAGGTTTTTAATGAGACAGTTACTAAAGTATATGCATAATGTACTCTTTTTCATTAACAAGGTTTTCCCTAGTAAAGTTTTGACGAGGCATATTCTATACCTTATGGACATCTAAGGAGAAGTATTATAAATATTTGAATTTTAGATATTAATATCCATAAATTATATATCCCCATATATCATTTTCAAATATTTTCCCCATTATCTTTTCCATATTAAGATATATAGTTGAATACATAATACATTCACTCTCTATTTTTTTTCTCCCTATTTTGTTCTTTATTCTCTTGTTTTATAGTTATATATAAATATATTTCCACTTTGATAAATTTAAAATTTTCTTGTTTTATTAATTGAATTTTTGTGGCCTTCAAAAATGACCTTTATACTCTTCAAGAAGATTAGAAAATTTGCAGTTCATTAAAATGATTTTTGCTTTAACTATAATTGCTATTAATAACCAATCATTAATGTAATATATATATATATATTAAAAAAAAAAGAGGAAAAGAGATTGTGGCAGCTCGAGATCATATGAGGCCTTAGAGAAAAGTTTGATGGAGAGACTTTCATATATAAAATATTATCTAAAATTTATTTTTCTTGCTCTTGAGATGCAAAATTATGTATTAGATTTTGTTAATCTAAGTTCATAATATATCATTTTCAATGGATAATATGACTAATCCATTTAATCTTTCTTGCGACATAGTTGACCTTAAATAAGATTTAATTAATTTTAATTTTGAAAAGCTTCTTTAAGCAGAAGAAACCATTACAGGTATTGTTAATAATATTCTATAGGCAATAGATATATTTGAAAAAGCATTTACTTTTTTTTTTATATATAATTTAATATTTTAATAGTTGACCTTAAAAAAGATTTAATGTTATTTTTTTATTAATTAATTATTAAACATCTTTTTCAATTGTTTTATTTTTAACTATCTAATTTGTAAATCAATCCAAGCATTCATATTAGGTACGTGTTCATTACTAGTTTCCCAACTTTTAAGCCGAGAACTAAGATTTTTCCAATCATTAACTCCTTCATTAGCTAGTTGAAATGTATTAGATTTGGTACCAAATAACTTACAACAAAAATAATAAAATTTATCGAAATCCTTTGAATAAACTAGCCAATTTTTATCATGTTTTTCACAATTAGATAATTTTTTAGTATAATGAATATTAGAAAATTCTAGAACTCTCATCTTTTGGAAAAATTAAATGACTTTCTATAATGAGATCTTTTTTTTTTTTTACCAATAAGTCAATTAATTTAGAATCAATATTTTTTCATTTTCTTGGAACATATATATTAGAGCCAACAAACTCTTGTGATTCTCATTCTAGAGAATACGGAAGGCTCTAATTCGTGGTGTCCAAATTAGGATTTCGAGTTCGTGGCCATTTTGGTTTACATTTTTTTTATCGTGATTGTTCCAGATCGAAGAGATTCACGTGAAGAAAAAGATCTTCAAGGGTTAGTTCTCTCCTATTTCCTTTCCTCTCTTCTCTATTTCATTTTAGCATGTTGTAATTTAAATTTAATGCATAATGATTCGTTAAAATTGAATGCTTATGTAAAATTGGGATTTCGGATTGGGATTTCGGATTGGGATTTGGGTCCGATCCCCACTTCTGCTCACGAACCTTAATCGGTTTATTTAAGTAAAGACATACGTTTAAGTAATAACCTAAATGGTCTTTAGTAGATGAATAAGAGTAGGTATTTTATCCTAACCTTATCCCAACGTAAACTTATGAGAGTTTTGAGAGAGTTATATCAATAGTTGAGATTTTCAAGGAAATTTGAAAGAAATTATGAATAAAAAGATAAAAGGTTAATAAATTTGAAATGTCAGCCCATCAAAATTGATAGAGCTTATGAACCCATTCATTATA
>NC_052353.1:36588717-36591175 GCF_009727055.1 Benincasa hispida
ACTAAATACAACACACTCAAAAACATATGAGCCCTGGGAATTTGGTTTGCTAGTAAGTGAAAAAACATCTACCTAATCAAATTCCAATTCTCCAAAATTTTTAAAATATGTTTCTTTTAATTAATAATGCAAGGGTTTAAATGTGTTGGTCTTGTTAATGAAATGTAAATTTAAAATATATAATAATATACATTACTTTATTTCAATAAAATTTCTTCTTCTAAATATTAACAATAAACTAAAATTACTAAAAAAATTAGTTGTTGAAGTTGGTTCATCTAGTAGGTCAAATCCACCTCAAATGTTGAGGGAGTCTCAACGTAGTGGGAGGGTTGCGAACCCACCTGTTCGTTATATCGGGTTAACAGAAACCTTAGCTATTGTAGGTGACGAATTGAGGATCCATTGTTTTACAAGAAGGCAATGGAGAATGTTGACAAGGATGAATGGATCAAAGCTATGTACTTCAATTCAGTTTGGAATCTTGTTGATGAACCTGATAGGGTTAAATCTATAGGTTGTCTACAAGAGAAAACGGGGAGCTAATGGGAAGGTGCAAACCTTCAAGGCTAGACTATTGGCAAAAGGTTATACCCAAGCTGTGGGAGCCGACTATGAGGAGATTTTCTCACCTGTTGCCATGTTGAAGTCTATCCGGATACTCCTGTAAATTGCCTCATATTATGACTATGAGATTTGGAAAATGGACGTCAAGACTACTTTTCTGAATGGCAATCTTGAAAAGACCATACATATAGATCACCCTTTATTATGATAATAGTGGTGTTGTGGCTAATTCCTGAGAGCCTAGGACTCACAAACGCGGGAAGCTCATAGAGCGGAAGTATCATCTCATTCGAGAGATTATGCATCGAGAGGACGTGATTGTCACGAAAATAGCTTTGGTGCATAATGTTGCTGATCCATTTACAAAGCCCCTCACGACTAAGTTGTTTGAGGGTCACTTGCAGAGTATGGGTTTACAAGATATGCCACATCTAGTCTAGGGCAAGTGGGAGATTTTGTATTGGGCAAGTATTATGCCATAGTTTCTTGTTTTGTGTACTTTTATATTAGTATGCCTTTTATGATATACACCCCACTAGCTTTAAGACAAATGGGAAAATATTGGGCCTGATGCTCTAAATCTCGTGGGTCCTGTAGTTTGTAATTGTAATGTACAAATGATTTATTTATGTAATAAAATTTGAGGAATTTTATTCGACATTTGGTAGAATTAACCCACAAAATCAATAAAATAATATCTGAGGTTATCTTTTGTAGCTTAAACATGTATGTAAATATATCCAGTGGATCATGTTTAAGTGATAACCTAAATGGTCTGTAGTAGATGGATAAGACTGAGTACCTTATCTTTGTGACACTATGAAGACGACCCGCTTTGTAGATGTTACAATTATTGTAAAGTGCTACAAATAATCTGATCCTGGTCATTCATGTAAAAACATGTGAATAGGGGTGTTCCATACAAAAGGGTTTGTATAAGATCAAACCACAAAATGATAAGTCTCATTATAAAATGCTGTTAATAGCAGAGACTTACATTTCACCAGAATGACCATAGGTGACATGATCTGAATCTTGAGTGAGTTATGAACTCCTGCCTATGAAGTGAAAGATCTCATACCGAGAGTTCCATGAGCGTGTTCAGATCGCTCCGATTTCACAGTGACCAAAACACAAAAGATATACATTCAACACATATAGTTATGCATATTAATCTAGTTAAAAGCATGCTCATAATACAATAAATAACAGAGAAAAGGTTCATACCAGTTGAAGACTCTCTTTGAACTTCTGAACCCAATGCAGCAGAAACCCTCCAACAGATCTACCAACACCCGGCGGGTATGTTGACTGCAACAACACGATCAGTACGAACATGAACACTGCAGTGGGGATGACACCACCACTAGTGAAACCCGGGTATCCTCGAAATGAAAATCCAAAGAGTGGGCTTTGGTGAGTTTGGTAGAGGAAAGAGGACAACGATTCGTGTAGACAATAAGCAAGTGCGAGATAATACAGTACTATCGTATAGTGGAAATGCCTATCGTATAGAAGAGTTACAGATCGTGTAGGAAAGGCTGAACGATCGTTTAAGAAAAACGGATAGGATCATTTAGAGAAATCGTGAGATAGATGATCGTTTAGACAGAAGAGGTACTATCGTTTAGGCTCTCGTGATCGTTTTCACGAATTCTTTTAGGAGAACGAAAAAAATGAATGCATGATTTGAAAAATGAAAACGCTTTTCATTTTTAACCCGCCGGTTACCATAACCAACGCTGCCCACTACCCACGTCTGAACGTGGAAGAACTGATTAATTATCATATAATTAATCAATCAATTAATAAATAAATATAATCCTATTATATTTATATCCCTTATAGTTTGATATCACATATCTACTATAGTATTTTCTCCTCTACTTGA